>NC_044916.1:33374397-33419709 GCF_003576645.1 Ipomoea triloba | reverse complement strand
GGGGGGGGGGGGGGGGGGGGGGCGCTCCTATTACAACTACTGTCCAAGAGAGAACTAGTTAATGATTAAAAATAATTTTTAAAAAATAATACGTACTATCATATAGAACGTTCGTATATCACATAATAAAAAAATAAGAAATAATAATATAATATACAGTGTCGGTATTATAAATAACCGACATCGTATATTATATATATTTTTAATTTTTAATTAGGTGATATACATCATCGGTTTTATAAAAAAATCGATGTTAAAGTATTTTTAAAAAATATATAAATTCATTTATCGTTTTAACGTCGGTGTGACTAAAATGTGAGGTTATATGTTATTTATGTAGTAGTGACTTTGAGCTAATCAAAGCCATCTATATGGAATGATTTAGCGGATCAATACCAATTAAAAAAATCGTGATGATATTTTGTAAATAGCTCAAACTTTGAAGTTATTCCTTCTTCTTTCCCTTATTAAGCTCACGCAAAAATTGAGATCTTCATCGCCAAATCAACTTTAACCCTAAATAAATAAATAAATAGATAAATATTTGGATACGAAAATTTGTATTTATGCATGGATCTAAATAAGAGGAAGAAGAAAGAATCATCCCAAATAGGATGAAGGATGAAAAATTACCATTAGGACTCTATTTCTAAAAGACGACAACTAACAGAACTTTTAACAAATGACTAAATTGTGTAAAATCATCAAAGTCGATGACTAAATTGAGCACAAAAAATCATTTAGGACTAAATTGAGTAAAACCGCTATAGTCGAGGATTATATTGGATATTAACTCTAAATGCGTTCCATAGTGTTATTACTTGCACTCCATCACAGTTTGAGTGTATTTTATATTGTTGTACTCTATGATGTCGTTAAGTGCATTTACTTGCACTTCAAAGTTCGAGTCATTTACAAAAATGACACCGTATTTTTTTAATTGCTGATGATCTGTTAGATCTTTCTAGATGGACGACTCTTATTGATTCCTACTTTTTTATAAATGTATGTGTATTGCATAAAACTACCCGTACATCTTATAATACGTAAAAGTACAATTGAATATTAAATGCATTTTATAGATTTATTTACAATGGAATTTTTTGTTATGAAAAATTACAAAATTATAATATGTGAATCGTTTAATGACAAGCAAATGAGGGAGTTGTAAGGGTGGTGCGGTAGAGTCGGAATCGCAGTTGTTGGAATGAGGATAAATATCCTGAAAAATCAATATATAATGTGTCTCATATATATATGATGACTATAACAGATAATGACCATTTCAAATTGCAACAAATCTTTTTCCATGAATTATACGTTTGACAAGATTGATATTTCTTTTGTGGGATTGACATACAACGACACAAACAAACGCGCTACTTTAAATGTAGTAAATGCACCGGTGACGGAGACATAAACTTTTATTAGAGGAGATAAAGGTAATATATTATAATGGTGTTGTTTATTATATCGGTATAAATATTTTGCGACATTCAAAATGACAACTTAATTTTAATTTTCATATATAACAAATCTATTGCTATTTTAATTTGGATTGTGAAGGATTTTTCATGATTTAGGAATTTAGCAACATAAATTTCTGTATGCATTTTTGTGTTTTCTTGTATAATTAAAATTATATTATATTATATTATTGACTGTACTATGATAAAAAAAAAAAAAAAAAAGAGCACGATCATGATTTAATCTAGATTAATCTTATAGTGGTGGAGATACCATATATTGTATGCAAAATAAAAATGTACAGAGTTATAATTAACAATAACTTATTTCACGACTAGTAAATAAATCTGGACTATATTCTATGGAACTCTATGTTACAATATTCTATTCTATGAAATAAAAAGTAAATTAAACGGCAATATATAGACATATTTCATAAGATATGTGATTTTATTCGTAACTTATTCTTAAAAAGAAACTCATGTAAATAAAGAGATGGTGATCAATTTATTATGATTTAAAAAAAAAATCGAGATCAATCTCTTAATCTCTTAAGTAAAAGCGTCATACATTGTATAAATCAACAAATAGTTTGATATTTAAAGGGTTGGATTAACCACCAAAAAAATTAAAAATCATTAGCACTACTCAAAGCCTCTTCGATCATACATGAAATTCTTCTTTTTTTTTTTTTTTTTTAAGGCCAGGAAGAATAAAAAAATAATAGTAATAATAAAATAACATTTTAAAATAATAAAATAACGTTTAATCAAAGGTGGCCTCATAAATTCATAATGCCAAGGGATACGGTCAAATATTGAGTGGTTTAAGAGCATGATTAGGTTATAATGAAGTAGATTAAACAACTACAAATTAAAGATCACGACCCTGAATTTACGGGATTAATATCGGTGCTCTATCTAAAGTAATTTAAGGTTCCCTCTTATGAATTATGCTCACTGCATTCCTAGCTACTTAATTACCATTCCAACAATATAATTAAGGATCCGTTAAATCAATGCGCATGAAATCCAACATCTTCACCCTCAATCCTTTCACTTTACTACTACCCATTCTATCATTTCAATTCTGTCTCCCCACACACACACACACACACACACACACACACACAGAGCTACATCAATGTTCTCCTAAAAAACTTTAAACTTGAAGGAGCATATTAGAACTAGACATACTATCTAACTAGAATTCATTCTCCATCTCTCTATATTATTAGGAATATTATTATTTATCACTCCTATCTTAACTAGGATTCTTTGTATCCTTATGATGTGGATTATTATCCGAGCGTCGTGGGCATATGATGCTCGGTCCCGAACCTTATTGCTCGGTTGGACCGAACTCCGAGTCAACCGGTCTCTTTTTCCCAACCTTCTCCACCACACCAGCTGGGCACACCTCACGGGACCGCATCATGAATTGATCAATAATAATATTATTTTCAGAACTATTATTCTCATACTTGTAATATCATAGAACAAATTGGATATAATATAATTTAGCATTGCATATTTGCATGTTGGCTATGTGCGTGTTAGTGTTGTACTTACTGTCATTTTATAGAAGTGAAAATATAATACCAAAACATATAGAAGTTATGTTAAAAAGTATTGTAAAACTTTTTATTTTTAGTGAATTAGGGATACTTGCATTCACGTTTTGAAGGTGTGCATTG
This sequence comes from Ipomoea triloba, assembly GCF_003576645.1. Lineage (NCBI taxonomy): Eukaryota > Viridiplantae > Streptophyta > Magnoliopsida > Solanales > Convolvulaceae > Ipomoea > Ipomoea triloba. The sequence continues at coordinate 33,416,546 of NC_044916.1, read as the reverse complement.
AGTAAATTGCATTTTGTGACCTTAGCTGACAAAGGATCATAATAAAGTAAATTAACCTAAGTTGTTCATAACTGGTCGACTCAATCCAATAAGATTAATGAATGATTGGGTGGGTTTGAACTTGTACTTAAAAAAAATGATTTAATTATGTCAAATGAGTTTTAATTGCATAATGGAAAGAGAATATGAAGATGCTGATTGATTGTAGTGGGAGGTGTCATCTCTTGAAAAACTTTCTCATCTTCCCTCTTTTGACTCTTTGTTCATTTGTGAAATGAGCACCATTCCAATAGGGTCATGTCAATAAATTTTCAAGCATCTTTCCTCATTACCTTAGTTGAAATTAATTATTCCTTGTTAATTAGAGGAAATGGATGCATCATTGATGTATGAAAACAGCTACTCCCACCAAATTTTGCTCAATTTGATATAAATTTTGACCATTATCACAGATTAGATGGTGCAAATAGCATTATCTTTGTTGTATCTTGCATGATTTTCAAGATTTATGTGGCACAGTAATGCTTATATGGAGGATCTTTCGCTTATTTTTAACCTTATTTTTATTTACTATTTTTTTTTGTAAAGAATGAATATGATTCGCTTATTACATGTTTAACTTGGTGACCAACTAGAGAGAAGCACAAGTGATTGTAGATACACCTTGTGCAATGTCGACTACATACACGAAAGTTTATTTTTAATATAATACATGCTTAATTTTATTGGACTACATTAAGTTTATTATATTTGATATATGTTCATTTTTAAGTATTACTAATATGAATTTATACCCAAAAAAATGAAAGTTGTATCGATGATCTATCTTACAATATAGACTATGGTCCACAGTGAATAGTGGTAAACACTTAGGGTGTTTGGTTCAAGTTATATAAGATAACTAAGGTTATATCTGCTTGGGATATAAGCAAAATTTTCCTAAGCATAACCTCCACATAAAGTTTTTAATTATTAAAAGGCAATTTCTGAAGTATTCTCACATTCCCTCATCTTATTATTAATTTTAGACTTTTGACATTTTAATTTGCCTTATTTACATGTTTTAGTTTTCAACTAAATACATGTATCTAACATTTCCTCCAAATGCCCCTTTAAAGCGATGTACCAAATTGGGCTCATTTTGTAGCACTGAAGTTATGCGATAAGAAACAGGTCGAATCCCTTCAAAGTTTTGTATACAAGCCCAAATTACGGCCCATAATGATTCAGCCTAGTCCAACTTCTTCGTTCTGAAATTGGGCAATGGAGAGGTAAATGGAGTACACGTAAGGGAATGAACATCGCAAATTGAGAGTGTGAATATTGCATAGTTGGAATATGAACATTCCAGCACTTCAATAAAAAATTGTTGAATTCTTAACATCCAGACTCAGTTTATGCATCAATTACATAATAGTTGACTGGATATTCTCGCCTTAATGAGCACTAGTCCAATGTGCCTTTAAAGCTTAAATTGTCATACAATTTGGAAGGAGAAAAAAAAAAAAAAACCTCTTTGTCACATCACAGTTCAAGACTGTAGCATTTTGATTTGCTATACGTCCAGGTTTGAATTCTCACAAGGGGGACTACCTCTGGATTGTGTTGTAACCGCCGTCTTTTTACATGATTTTGTACACGTAGCACCATTGTTTTAATATCTATGCAGAGACGGCATGGATTCTTCCGACAATGCTCGTAGCCTGTTAAGCTCAGGCAGTACCTCGGAGCCGAGGTCCGGCCGGTCTTTGCGTCGGAGCTCGGCACACCTGAGAGCCATCTTGGCATACTTTAACGCCTCCTCCACGGGCCAATCAGTAACTGCCGGATCAAGCATATCAGCGAAAGTTCCTTTCTCAATTGATCTTTCCATGTGATGGGTCAAACCCATCGGAGGTTTTGCGGTAATGATTTGAAGAAGCATGACGCCGAGGGAGTAAACGTCGGATTTTATTCCCAACATGCCGGTTTGCTGGTATTCAGGGTCTATGTAACAGAATGTTCCGGCCGCCGACGTCATCCGGTATTGCGTCACGCTGTCGGCGACGTTGGGAGGTACTAGCCGAGCTAGCCCGACGTCGCTGATTTTGCTCACGAAGTTCCGGTCGAGTAAGATGTTGGCCGGTTTCAGGTCACGGTGCACTAGCGGCTCCGGCTTGGTCTGGTGGAGGAAGAGGAGTGCGGTGCCGATTTCCGCCGCGATTCGGAACCTTAGCTGCCAGGGAAGCGGAGGGGTGTTGTTTCGTCGTAACAGACAATCTTCTAAGCTGCCGTTCGCCATGTACTCGTACACTAAACAACCGTAGTCCGGGCACGCGCCGAGGAGAAGAACCATGTTGGGATGACGTATGCAGCTCAGAACTTCAACCTCTTGTTGAAACTGCGATCTCCCCTGAGCGGCGTCTGGGCGGAGGACCTTTATAGCCACCTCTGTATGATCCAGGGTGGATCTATAAACAGGGCCGTAACCGCCTTCCCCGATTTTTCGGGAACCGGAGAAGTTTTCCGTTGCGGCCTCGATATCCTCTATTGCGTACTTGCGGTACCTGAAATCGTTCTTCGCGATTTTGTCGAGCACCTTCATTTTCTCGTCCGCTTCTTTCATTGCTTTCATCTCTGCGTTTATCCTCTTCTGCGCCTCCAGCTCTGCTAGCCTCTGCGCCGCCTCCGCCGCTTCGATTGCCGCTTTGCACTTCGCTTTCTCTTTCTCCGCCAAGGCCAGTGCCGCTTCCTCCGCCGACCGCGCATCTTCTAGCCTCTGCTGCTCCTCCACTTTCCATCGATGAAGTTCCATTGCCTATTCGATTGCGAAGATTATTATTAGCTGAGTATTTAGGTTTCAGCTCCATCATGTAATGCATATGTGTGTGTAAAATATAGAGATTTCTTTTGTTTGATAAATTTAAACTTTTAATTGTGACGGAATTAAGTACCTTCTGTTTTGCGGAAAGTGCTTCCTTGCAGGCTGTGCTGTACATGTCCATTGTCTGCTTCAACTCCTGCTTCAGTCGTCTCATTTCAGCCTCTACTTCGTCCTGCACATTGCACAGTACAACGCGTAGCATAATTTAAACGTCCATTGAAGGCTCTAATTTGCAGATCGGGATGGATGCGCAAAGGCATATCATACCAGGTTCTGAGATGACGACGACCACGATCCGCCAGTTTCCTGCGAGAATGGTGATACCATGTTGAGAGCGTTGTTCACGTCCGATGCCCTGGATCCAGAGAACACCGATCCGAAACTCAACCTGCTCTCTGTGTCAGATCCGTTGGAAAGACGACAGGGATAATTCATTTCCTGGCTGTCAGACAACATAGGGAATAGCCTCTCTGTGCTCGGCCTACCGGAGCTAACGAATGATATGTCGGATTCCGGCATCGACAGTTCTCCATACGATCTGTTCGAAAACTGGCTTCTGGTGAACGGTGACCTGCGTAAATTACGATCATCGTGAATTACTGCTTACTATTCATTCATATATGCATATGCGCAACGCTAATAAATTTCTAAACTGCATCTAATGATCTAAACTAAACTAAACGCACCTGATAAAATCATTTTCTTCCGTGCTTCTCCGCGAAAATGGCGATTGTGTAACATTCCCTGTCAATGAAGCAGAGCTTTATCCCTGTGTTCAATTCTCAATGAAATTCATAAAACAGAGCAGATCTTTACCTATGCTGTCGCTGCTTTGCATGATCCGCGGATCAGAGAAACCAGAACCTGCGTTGCTGTTACCGTAACCCTGTCGAGTAGGCGCCGACGGCGTAGGAATTGAGGCATTCCTCGAAGATGAAAGCTTCCCCTTCGCGATGATATAGACATTGCAGAACTCAGGTGCGTTTTTTACTACACCGCTCGGAACATCTAGTGCCTTAAATCTTCTGTGCCAAAGCATTTATAAGCCCAGATACCATAGAGTTAGATGAGATGAGCTGAATTACAGATCGAAACAGGAATTGTGTACCTGACAAAACTGTTCCTCGAACAAGCACCAAGCACTATGTTCTCAATCAAATTCGCGGCAACGTAATCGCAAAGAGCTCTGGTTATGTCCGCTCCTTCTATTACAACTTCATTAACGTGTATCTGTTCCACAAATTCAAGATATATTTTATGAGGATTGAGATGGCCGGATGGAAAACCCTAACAGTTTCACAATAAAATCTTACATTCTTGCGAGTGCAGAAGCAGCGGAAAGGAAGGAACAATTCCTTGGCATGGCTATCAATTTGACATTTGTGTACAACTGGGTAGCCATCATCTAGGTGATTGCTTCCCGCTGCATATATGTCCCAAAAAACAAAACAATTAACAATCAATCCTTATACAGATCTCCGTCACCAGATATATAATATATTTAGTTTAATCTAAAAAGTATGTATAATTTCTGTGTAAATTGAGATTGTAAACTTTTGAAAAAGATAGAAAAACATACCTGATGAGTTAGGCTTGTGTTTGACGTTGAGGAGGGTGACACTTTTGCCTTTGCCGAGAGAGAATTTATCAATGGCCCATTTCAGAGCATATTGGCTGCCTTTGTCCTTATCGATTGCGACCACAACGGACTCGTCCCTCTTGGATGCATTGCTCCTTTGGCTAGCCATCATCATTGTTTGATCACCACCACGTAATATTACGAAAATCAATAAATGAAATCTAACAAATCAGAGATCGATGTATTTCGATCTCAGGAAATCAAATAAATATATGAAACTAGCCAAATTGCTGGACAAATTAGTCGAATCAAATGATGTTTGGGACCTCTTAACCCCTCCCTATAGAAATTAGATAATGCTAAGATAGATGGAGGCCCCTTTTTTGTCTTGAAATGATGTTGGGATGGGAGGTTCCAGGATAGGTTTGCTCAACCTAAGCCAGAACTACTCCTTCCTCATTGTCTTTGCGTCCTCCTGGTTATTTTAGAAGGCTCCCAAGCCACAGCCACGCAATACAGACCACACATTAAACATATGATCATCCTTAAACTTGCTACCTACATTTGCGGGATGATTAACATGTTTTAGTTGTTCACTAGTTGTGTGGCCTGGCTCATGATCATATTAATGTGGTTGAGGTGAGATATCTAATTACTTTATGACTCCTATTTATTGAGGTTGGATGTTAGCAAAATTAATTTCACATTGACAAATTAAGATAAAATAACCTACGTTACATATAGATGCCCAAACATTATATAAGCTTGGAAGGAAAAAAATAAAATATCATTTTTGAACCACTTGTTGTTCATTAAAAAAGTCTCAAATCAGATGTATCAACCACTTTCAAAAATTCTAAAAAGTATTCTTCTATTTAAACTCATTTGTTCTTCATGACTCACATCTGACGGTAGATCAAAGCTAGAATCAGAACACTTAGTTGTGATTCTATTAACTGTTCTACTTTTTTTTTTGGACTTTTTTCAACCCATTAATTATGTTATCCTACCACCATATATACAATCAATATGATCGGTCCAGGAGTTCACGTACTACAAATATACACGTTACAAAATTTTCTTAAAATATACGGAGTAATTAATTTTGATTTGGTATCACCTAAAAAAGATTTATAATTTTCATGCAAAAATTTATTATGTCTATTTATTTTCATGCAATTTATTACTTTTTTTTGGGTTCATGTTGGCAAACCCTCATAAAACCAACATTTATATTTATGCAAGTATTAAGCAATATCAATTAATTGTTTATTGCTAATAATTATTGTCTTACTTTTTGTTCTATATTTTCTTGACCAATGATGTTGATCTTACTCTCCGTGAAAGTTGTCGATTTGCATTTGTAATTTAAATTGTTCAACAATGGACAACATAAACTAAACTATATTACTTCATTTTGATCTTTTGTTGGCTATCATCACATGCATGCTTCACCTTTAGCAAACTTTTGATAGTGTATGTTAACTTTCCTAAAACTAACAAAGAGGTGGTGTGAGCTAGAGCAAATGTTTACTCCGTATTTTCCAAGATTATTAGTAAACTAATTTAATTAATTGCTAATAAATTAGGTATTAATGTCGTGTTGCCAAACAGTATATATTGATTTTATAAACATTTACTTACAATTTTGTAATTGCAGGGCAATAGTATAATGGAGATACTACTAATGGAGTGTTTGGTATAACCATGAAATAAAAATTCTTAAGTTCTCCTTATGAATTGCAATTCTACAAAGTGTGAAATTGCAATTCTGATTAAAAAAAATCACAAAATTAATTGTTGACAACTTAAACTTTGTTGGCCAACGATATTGTTTCTTAACAAACAACAATTCATCTAGAAAAATTGATGAAATATTATACAACGACTCAAAACATCCCCAATAATACTTGAACCCAAAAAAAATTGTAATTACTAGGTTATTAGAAAAAACCCAGCAAAAATACTTACGCGTTCATTCAAAGCCAGAAATGCTTTAAAAAAAATAAAATTCAGAGTTAGTATATGGGTTTAAAACTTGAAACGAGTCCCATAGACATTCTAAAGATAAGTGAAATAATGTTTGCATTATTTGTAATCTTTTGACATTCATATTGATAGGTACTATACGTTGTTAAATCTAGGCTTTTTTCTTTCTTTCTTTCTTTCCAGTTTCTAATAAATTTTTTTTCACATTTAGTTGGCATATCTTGAAAAACGCATTTCTTTAGTTGTGATCGAAATTTTCTTAAAAAATGTATGTAATTTTATTATATTCCAATGAACTTATAAATTCTGTTTTGGTAAAACATGAGGATCTTAAAATAATATATTTTAATCTTTTTTATCCTTATTAATTTACACAATCTATCCTTCATTAATCAAAAGCATAATATCTCAATTTAGTATATATCTTTTTACCATTTTTCTTTTGTTTTTTGGATTTAACTTTGTTTAATTCGATAACGGTACCTTTTTTGGTTTGATATGACATTTTGTTTAGAAGTTAGATTGCATTACTTCAAATCTTTAATTTTTTCTCCCTACGGTTTAGGGTTCTTTTCACTTCATCATTTTATTATTAGAATATAATCTATGTGAGTAATACTGTATTTCTTTTATTTTATTATAATATAATTGCCATAACCATAATACTAGCTACATACATTAATTTGTTTGCTAGAAACTTAATTTTCGAGTATTAGGCACTAATATATCTCAATTATTTTATGCAGTGCGCATATACTATAAGATCTAAAACACAACTACACTGATCATCATATCCCAATTCAATTACCCATCCATCATGTCATATCTTCATGTTTGGTGGAAGTTATAATCTAAAACTTGATTTCCTTTCTCAATCTGTCTTTTCATCGTCACCCAAAATCAAATGAATTCCGGCTGCTACATACGCACTGCACCCCCATTCTTCAAAATTATTCACAACTTTTTCCTCCGATCCATGCATCAATAATAGTCCAAACCAAATATTTTCCCTTATTTTGGGTGAAATTCAATATAATTCAATTAAATTAAACAAAGCAATTCTTAGTTTTTTTTTTAGTACCAAAGGCATCTATCCCATGAACAACATGCATGCATTATATTAAGGTGACACGTGTACGACAGTAGATGGATTATTATTATTAATATTTTTATTATTTTTTTATTTCTCTCATTCCCTCTCCCTCACTTCCTCAATGCTCTTCACAGCCTGCTTTATGTCCAACCGTTTCTCCACATCCACGTCACAGCAACTCATCCCTATCTTCAACAGCTTCATCATTTCTCCGGGGCACCCGTTTCTAATCCCCTTATCAAACACCTCCTCCGCCGACCCCTCGCCCCCGTCGCCGATCGCCGACTCCACCCAGGTCGCCAGGTCGCTGTCGCTCCCCTTGCTTTGTTGCGCGAACTTTTCCGGGAACTTTCCGGTGAGGATTTCTAGAATCAGTATCCCCAGGGCCCACACGTCGGTCTTCTTCGTGATTCTCCCGCCCTGCCGGAACTCCGGCGACTTGTACGCGATCATGTGCGCTTGGGCGTGCTCCAGGTTGACCACCGGCAGTAGCCCGTAGTCGTTGAGCAGCGGCACGTGCGATGATGTGAGGAGGACGTTGGTGGACTTGAGGTGGCCGTGCGGCGCTGTTAGGCTTGGTAGCTCCGTGTACAGATAGCCTATGCCTTTCGCTACTCCTTTCACAATTTTCAACCGTGTTGCCCAGTCCAGGCTAGAGCTTCCAGATCTGTTCTTACCTTCAAGATAAACAACGTAACATGTCAACAAAGAAGATAACAATTGAACTTTGGGACAAACACAATAACTATCAGAGACTATGCACAGAATAAATACAGTCTTGTGATCTTAACTGCCAAAAGAAAGTATATAACAATTGAAGTTAAGAGAAATTTACAGTCACTATTCGAGACTGTGCAGTGTGCACTGGATAAATACAATATTGTAATCTTAGCTGGAAAAAGACTATAAGTTGCCTATTACTGAAGATCAATAGGTCACTGGCATCAAGAGTCAAATCTATAACTTTGTGATTATGGGAGTTTATAGTTTGACCAATCTGACTAGATCAGAATAATCCTAAATAAGTGTTTCTAGAAGTTAATGTTCATGTGGTCTAGTGGCACAAAGTGGGGCCTCGCATAGACAATATTAGCTTTTTGTGATTTAGTAAATTGAGTTGAAAATACTGTGAAAGTAATTATGAACAGATATTACATCTATAACAGAATATTTGATATGGCCAACTATGCATATTATAAGTTATATCCGGTGCAAATGGGCATATAAACTTTGTCTATTTATTTTTCTATACATACCATGGAGATGAAAAGCTAAGCTGCAATTGTCAACAAAGTCGGAGACCAAGAGCTTTTCTTCTTTCCTATAGTAGAAAGCCACAACAGGAAGCAAATTCTCATTGGACAACCTGCCAAGCCTCCTCATATGTTCATGGAAGTCTTCTTTTCCGACATTGTTCATATGCTTAAATCTCTTAACCACCATGACGGGGCCGGCGGTGAGGGCAGCTTTGTAAGTTGACCCAAATATGCCGTTCCCCAATATCTCAGCCGACGCCTTTAGTAGGTCCGGCAACCCGAATTTCTCCCTGCCCTCTATCAAGAACGACAGTTTCACGCTCTGGTCGGGTCTCCTGGAGTCCGCCGGCGCCGGCGACGACGACGACGCGGTTGAGCGCTGCGGCGGCGTACTCGACGCCGCCGGTGAGCCTTTTTCTATCTTGTCCATTTTTTCGTCCTGTGGCGCTTTCCGTTGGGCCGCGGCTTGCGCCGTTGCTGGTACGTCATCTGCCGGTGACTCCGGCTTGCGCTTCACGAGGATGAAGATGACCAGGAGGATCGCTACCAGCGCCGCCGCTAAGGCTATCCCGACGACGGCTTTTGTTGCCGTAGATAACTTGGGGTTAACGACGCATGCTTTCAATGGTGCTCCACATAGACCAGCGTTTCCTATAGGAAAAAATGTTATTTGTAAATAAATTTTGACATCTAAATGTTTTTTTTGAGTAAAACCCATATTTCGGGGTGTCCCCAGGCGATTCTAGCTAGCAAATCACAAAAAAGTAAACTAGTTTATGCTATTTATAGCTGATTTGTCCAAACACAATAAGAGTAATGTACTATTTCTACTACTAGTTTATGTTATTAATAGTTGAGTAGCTCAAATTTTGGTTGTATTTTACAATTAGAAGATCATACATGCATAAAAAAGGGGATATGTATGTGTACCTTGAAATGAGGAAGCATTGACCTTAGAGAGGGCAGGAGGGATTTCACCCACGAGTAAATTGTTGGAGAAATCTACCAAGGTAAATCTCTCTTGCTTAAAATTTGGTAAATTGCCATCAAATTTATTGTTCTCAAGCATCAATTCTATGAGCTTCCCCAACGTGGCCAAGGAGGTGGGAATGGCGCCGACGAACCCATTATTCCCCAAATGTAGCTTTTTCAACGAGTTCATTCCCTCGAATCCCTTGCTGGGAATCTCCCCGGAAAACTTGTTACGCGACAGATAAAGGTGTTTCAATGATCCCAGCTTGGTAAAATCCGGCATGGAGCCTTCGAAGTTGTTCTCTATGGCGGCGAAAACCCTGAGACCCGGGAGCTCACCCAGGGACTCCACGTCTATGGTTCCCTTCAAACCCATCTCGTTCAAATTGAGGCCGCGGACTTTGCCGGCCTCGCACATGACGCCTTCCCAGTTAGGGCGCTCGCCCTGGCAGGGCGGCTTCGAGGGATTCCAGCTGGATAACGCGGTGGCATTCTCCAACGATTCCTTGAACTTGAGGAGAATCTCCGTCTCATCAGATTTCGCCGCCGAGGACGGGGAGGCGCAGAGGAGGAATAGGAGGAGGAGGAGAATTGATAGAGGTGGATAGGAAGAATAGCGGCGATGAGCCATGATAGGGTGGTAGAGCGCGCACTTTGGGGAAGTGCGCGCGCCCTTTGAAGGGGCTGTCCAGACAATTGAGCTAAGAAAGCGATTGATAGGAGGGGTATGAGGGAGAAGAAATTAGTTTAAGGAAAGTTTTTGCCGGAAATGTGTGCCGGAGATGATGACTACCTAACACTGGATGAGAGCGAGAGATGGAGAGAGAGAGAGAGACGGAGATGGGAGGTGGGGGAAAATAGGATCCGGAAAAAAGGGAGAAATGGGTAAAGGGGAAGTCAAGTTGACAACGTATCAGTCCTCTAATTTCTGCATGGGAATGAATAATGAGATGTTTGCGCTCTGCCCCATGCATGCATCTACCAACTTTCCATCCAATACTATATATATAGTTCTGGATTGAATGTGGACTATAATTATTGCTCACCAAACTGTTGTAAAATAAGAAAAATATATACTGATATTTAAAAAAAAAAAAAAAACTTAAAGTGCATCTTGCAACAATTACAAGTGCAATCCGTTGATTAGTAATTAGACTTGTAGTTATTATAATATGCACTTTTAAAATTTCAATTTTCAATACATGTCTATATATCAATGGTTACATTTATAGCAGTAATTACTTGTTGCATGTTCACAATTCTAAAAAAAATAAAAATGATTCTTATTGAACGAAGCTACTTATGTACACACACAATATTGATAAACCGCGTTGACATTAAACTCATTTTAATTTATACTTATTAATAACTAAGGGATCATAAAGTCAAATATTTTTGAGATTTAAGTTTGAATCTCAAACTTGCGGGTCAGACTCACTATTCCTTTCTTGAAGACTGGTCATGGTTGAATGAGAGTACGTAGAAAGGAATAGTGAGTCTGACCCGCAAGTTTGAGATTCAAACTTAAATCTCAAAAATATTTGACTTTATGATCCCTTAGTTATTAATAAGTATAAATTAAAATGAGACTGCTGTATCACATTTTGCATGTAATCAACTATCAACTAGTAGTTAATTTACCAAATATCTTTCTACAATCAACTAATATTATCAACTAGTTAAATTCATTAACTCAGTTATCAAAAAAATAGTGTGAGCAGCTTTTTGAATTTTAACATTTTGGAGTAATAAACTATTACAAAAAACTAATTAATCAAACACTCATTGATTGTTTAACTAAATCAAACAGCTAATAATGGTCAAATAAACTAACTATATTACCAAACATGGCCTATATGTATTATTATTAGGGTAAACACTTGTGTGATATCGTCTCACGAATCTCATTCCGTAAGATAAGGCGAAAATTTGGTTAATAGGTTAGATCTGACTTCATTAATCAAAGATTAAGCACGCCTCACAGATTAAGGCTCGTGAGACGATCTCACGCAAGTTTTTGCCTTATTATTATTTTGAAACATGAGTATATAATTTATCTGAAAGGGCCTGAACCTATAATATGAGTTTGCTAATTTTGGGTCTAATCCAGATTTGCCATGAGCCCATGATTTTAATTGGATCGGGTCACAAAACTAAGCCCAGACCATGACCACGCACACCCCGGCCCCCACGCACGAAATATACGATTCCGAGCGCCGGAAATATAATTCGTCCGATGCCCAGAAATATCATCCATCGTACACATAGAGGTAACCTGGAGATAGATATTGTTGTCATCTATTAATACTGCTATTGAATTAGGGTTTTACAGCTTTGTTATTCCGGATTAACTTTCTTCATCCTTTCTACACGTCAACCCAACTATAATAGTTTAACCTAGCAACTTGTATGTAGTAAAGAATCAATTGATATTTCTGCTCTCCTTTCACCCCCTTGTAGGTTCATATATGTTTTGATTATTTTTCAGCCGCTTGATCGGAGAGGGGAGATTAAACTTGTGGGCAGATATTTTGCTTATAGATTTATCATCGATGGATGCTCTTCCTCAACTTCAGGTATGGATGCTTTCTTTTAGTTATTTTTCTATCGTGGGTTTTAGAAAAAAAGGCACTCAGTTCAACTAGGGGACAACTGGACAAGGCCATCTTCTGTTATTATTTTCTTCTTGATTATAGAGATGTCTACTCTTAGATCCCATTTGAACATTAAGGTGTAGAATTCAAGAAGTGGCTAATGATCATGATGTGACACAGACTTGTGTGTGCTTGTGTTGCACAATATCTACAACTTGTAGCTTTCCCATGAAAATTGTGCAATATATACTGCAATGGGAGTCTATTCATTATTTATTGTGCAATGGAACTCTGGTTTAGAGTAAATTCTACATTTGGGTAGCATAATAATTGGAGTGTGTATGATGGAAGTAGAAATATTTTCACCTGTGTTGGTGTATTTAGTTCTTGTGTTATTTTCCTAGTTGCTACACCAGGAAAAAAGAGCAATTGGAGAAAGCTGTAAAGATTTAGTCACATATGGTAGCAAAATTTGAACATCTATAGCTCTTATCTTGTGGTCTGTGATTATCATAAATTCTTTTCAACTCAGTGGGCCAACTGGCTAGTTTGTCTGCTTTTTCAGTGTTTAGTCTTTGGAATTATGCATACTTTCTCTCCTCAAATCAACTAAAACTTAACCCCACTATAGTTGACACCAATTAGATGGATCTTCTCTCTTCTCCTAATCTTAATATTATTTAGAAAATCTGCTGAGTGCCATAGGACCGTGATATCTTCCTCATGAACTTCTATTCTTCAAAGATTCACAAACCATTGTCATATACTTTCTCTCTATCCTCAATAGGTATAAGTTGTATCTTGCTTTGCGTCATGCAGAGTATTTTGTAAAGATGACATTCTTTTCTATTATATGTGACAGGAAGTTTTGCTTGAATTCAGAGCAGGCAAAATGCTAATGGAGGGAAAACGAGTTGTCCCTGACTCGCGAAAAGGGCTTGTTCGTATAGGCAGGGTATTGGATTTCAAACTTTGTTGTTTGTTTCTTTCTACTAGACTAGAAAGACATGTGCATCAAAACTTCCCTTGTCTTTTTCACTGCTGATAACAAGCTTGTGTAAGGTAGTATCATCCATTGCTCTTAAACATGTTGCCTTGTCTTTTGATTTTAAGGGTGAGGAAGGACTTGTTCATTTTCAATGGTTGGATCGTTCTCTTAATGTTGTTGAAGATGTATCCTTCATCCTTTAAAATCTTTGCAGAAGTGAAAAGTGATTCTATTAGATAGTACTCAGTGCTTCCTTTTCCATTGATAAATAATAACCAAATTGCTCCTCATTTCCAATTGAGTTGTCCTGGAACTTGTATTCCTTGACAAAAATAACATTAGGATCAGATTATTGTTCCAGAGGAGGCTGTTTTTGAAAAGGTATTTATCAAGTCTTGTGTATAGTAGTTTTTCCCCAGTAATCATGTTGAAAATTCACACGGTTGATCTTCTTTGTTGTTGAACTATTCAGGTTAATCAGTCAGCTGGGAGGGTTTATATTTTGAAATTTCATACAGATGATAGGAAGTTTTTCTTCTGGATGCAGGTTTGGTTTTTGAGCAAGAGTTTATCATATAACTTTTTCGAATTCACACACACACACACCCCCCCAATATAGGGCATTGCTAAGATCAATTGTGACTTGCATATCTTGCAGGAGCCAAAAGATGACAATGATGCACAATTATGCAGCTCAGTCAACTTCTACCTGAATCAACCACTTGGTAGAAAAATGCTTTCTAAAACTTTGGACTCTGTTTTAGCTATTTAAATTTTATGGAAGAAATCTTACTTCCCATTTGCATCATCAAAGGCTCTGATTCGGCATACCTCAATCAATCCCCAATCTTGTTTGTTTGTTTGTTTTTGTTTTTTTTTTTACCTGTTTTTTTTATCTGCTTGATTTTTTAGATTTAATTATCTGCTTGAAGGTGTGTGTGAACTGTGGTGTCCATGTGATACTTTTCTTTTTCTTGGAACAAATGATTGTATACTATTTGCATTCAATGCAAACTAATTACTGATTTCAACTGCTGTATCTATATTTCCTTATGTACTTTTTAGAATTCAACATCTCTGATGATAACTACATACATGTCATGTTTTGAAACTCACTTCAACAGAGTTTGCTGGTGAAGAGGAGCCTGAAGCTTCTGCTCCTTTACAAAATTCTGATGATATGGTTGAAGAAGACATTTCATCAAGGTAAATTTGTGTAGTATGTAAATTCACATTTTGGTTTTCAGCAAGGATAAGGGATTATGTTCTAGCAAATAGTATGCATTCCTTAATTTGCAATTGTTTCTTGAAATGACTGTGCTTTACTTACCAAGGTTTTGGTTCTAGTTATTAATATTCTCACATTTGTTTGGTAGATTAGGTTGATTCTTTATAATGTTGTTCATAGTGGACTTATTAAAAGAAATGCTACAAATGGTGTATGCACAAATCATTGGGCTGCAGGCATATAAGTGGGAACCTTGTTTCTTTCATGTGTAGTGACTTTGCAATAATGAACTGCAATCCTAATCAATTAATGAAATCTTAAAGTTGAAGGCCGAGAGAAACCATCTTTGTTACTGCAGTCAATGTATGAATTGAGATAATGGGCTAGTTTAACTAAGTTTAAAGTTAGAACTGATTGTAGACTGCCAGATTCATGTCCTTGAGAGTTGAGATCATGGTTTCACAAATAGAAAGCTGCTAACATAGGATTAGTGGATGTTTTGTATGGATTTGAACTTTGTCTTTTGTTACCTCCCCCTGTTCATATGTCTGCTACCTTCCCACTCCTCTTTAACCAGTTGCAACAATTCCAGTGTGTTGTTTTAGCACCAGAATAGATTATTTAGTGTTACTATACTTCTCCCATTCTCTTTTATCTTTACGAGATCACACTATTGTGTTCTTAAGAACAGAAAATTTTACAAAATTTGTGAAATTGAGTTAATTAGGGGCTGAGAAGTCTACTTTGGTTCTCTGGAGTCTGGACTATAATTGTTGGTATAAGTTGCACATTAGTGATATTCTTTCATATCTTCAATCTGTTAATTTTTTTTTTCTTTGTTCTGATCTGTTCCTATTTTACTTGTGGTAATTTATTGATGCTGAAGGCAAAAGAATCAGGAAAGTCATGTACTTGTTCAAACTTGTAAAGATAGATAGACAAGTGAGGTCTCAACTTAGCTTGGCTGAATTGTCTCTTAAAATTTCTGTTGTCTATGCCCTTTATAGTTTGTTGCCCTTTAATGTGTAAAATTTATCATGATTTGCCAAACTGCTAATGGCATATATGTGTGTATGCATGTTTGTATTTATATATGTATCTAACCTTATTCCCTTTCAGGGCAGGAAATTTGGTTGGCCCAAGCATGGGTACTGAAGCAACTAGTGATGTGACATCTTCAGGACCTGTAAAGTTGGCTGATCTACAAAGGATATTAAGTAACATTGGATCATCAGGTTATGTTGACTTTTCCATTTGTATTTTCTAATGTAGTTCTCTGTGTCTGTGTCTGTCTCTCTTATTTAATGTATTCTCTAATAAAATGTTATTACTGTTGCATTGGTACAGGTGAAGCTGCAGATCCAGATGCTGGTAAGGATTTGATTGTTATGAGTTGTTCTTGGTCACTAGTAGACATTTGATATATGGTCTAATAAGATGTTAGAGCGCAATGAGGCAATAGAGTATTAATTGCTAGTTATAATTTTCATAAAGGGCTCACCTCTGCTATTGACATGAACGTCTTTGATTTTGTCTAAAGGCTTGGGATTAGCAGATATTTTAAGGCCTGAATTTGTATTACCATTGATTGAGGAAATACCACTGCAACAACAACTAGCTACATATTTACCTGAGGTGAATGATTTTGTTTGCATATTTGCTTTCTCTGAATTATCAGATTCTGTTAATTATTCTAGTGTCTTAAAAATTGTTTGCGAACTAGCAGGGCCAATGGAATCCGGAGGAATTGATTGAATTATTGCAGAGCCCACCATTTCGCCAACAAGTAGATTCATTTACTTATGTGAGTAATGTAGAATCTCCATATTATTTTCTTTGCTTTTAAAGTACAGTTCAGGAGAGTAATATTAAGTCTCTTTATTACAGGTGCTTCGGACCGGACAGGTTGATCTGGCTCAATTCGGAATTGATCCTAGTAAATGTAAGTCTTCTTTAAAAAAATGTCCGGAAACAGGGGAAACGAAGTATAAGTTATAATGAAAAACCTGAATGCATGTAATGCATGATTTCAGCAGTGTCTGTCAAATTTTGGCACTCCTATTTCAATCATGAAGAAAGTTAAGTTATAGCGTGGCATGACTCTTTCTAATAATCCCTTATTTTCCACCTTTATGTCTAAGCCAGTTTTTCTTATTGCTGCTGTGTATTATACTATTTTGATTTGTATGACAAACTTACCACTGAGCCTTGTTGCAGATAAGTTCACGGTTCCATCTTTTCTGGAGGCGCTCGAAGATTCTGTTTCTGGAACATTACAATCCAGTGAATCAAGGCAGGATGAGGAATTGAGATCTCACACACAGAGCAGTAGCGATCCAATGGATGAAGATCGTCAGTAACTATAAATTCAATTGGATTCATACTACCCCCCCCCCCCCCCCCCCCCCCCCCCCCCCCCCCCCCCCCCCCCCCCCCCCCCCCCCCCCCCCCCCCCCCCCCCCCCCCCCCCCCCCCCCCCCCCCCCCCCCCCCCCCCCCCCCCCCCCCCCCCCCCCCCCCCCCCCCCCCCCCCCCCCCCCCCCCCCCCCCCCCCCCCCCCCCCCCCCCCCCCCCCCCCCCCCCCCCCCCCCCCCCCCCCCCCCCCCCCCCCCCCCCCCCCCCCCCCCCCCCCCCCCCCCCCCCCCCCCCCCCCCCCCCCCCCCCCCCCCCCCCCCCCCCCCCCCCCCCCCCCCCCCCCCCCCCCCCCCCCCCCCCCCCCCCCCCCCCCCCCCCCCCCCCCCCCCCCCCCCCCCCCCCCCCCCCCCCCCCCCCCCCCCCCCCCCCCCCCCCCCCCCCCCCCCCCCCCCCCCCCCCCCCCCCCCCCCCCCCCCCCCCCCCCCCCCCCCCCCCCCCCCCCCCCCCCCCCCCCCCCCCCCCCCCCCCCCCCCCCCCCCCCCCCCCCCCCCCCCCCCCCCCCCCCCCCCCCCCCCCCCCCCCCCCCCCCCCCCCCCCCCCCCCCCCCCCCCCCCCCCCCCCCCCCCCCCCCCCCCCCCCCCCCCCCCCCCCCCCCCCCCCCCCCCCCCCCCCCCCCCCCCCCCCCCCCCCCCCCCCCCCCCCCCCCCCCCCCCCCCCCCCCCCCCCCCCCCCCCCCCCCCCCCCCCCCCCCCCCCCCCCCCCCCCCCCCCCCCCCCCCCCCCCCCCCCCCCCCCCCCCCCCCCCCCCCCCCCCCCCCCCCCCCCCCCCCCCCCCCCCCCCCCCCCCCCCCCCCCCCCCCCCCCCCCCCCCCCCCCCCCCCCCCCCCCCCCCCCCCCCCCCCCCCCCCCCCCCCCCCCCCCCCCCCCCCCCCCCCCCCCCCCCCCCCCCCCCCCCCCCCCCCCCCCCCCCCCCCCCCCCCCCCCCCCCCCCCCCCCCCCCCCCCCCCCCCCCCCCCCCCCCCCCCCCCCCCCCCCCCCCCCCCCCCCCCCCCCCCCCCCCCCCCCCCCCCCCCCCCCCCCCCCCCCCCCCCCCCCCCCCCCCCCCCCCCCCCCCCCCCCCCCCCCCCCCCCCCCCCCCCCCCCCCCCCCCCCCCCCCCCCCCCCCCCCCCCCCCCCCCCCCCCCCCCCCCCCCCCCCCCCCCCCCCCCCCCCCCCCCNCCCCCCCCCCCCAAATGTTTGATCTGAATTCTTTGCAGAAAAAGGGGCCTCTCTATAGTTGTATGATATGCTCAAACTTTGAAGGTTGAAAAGAATTGAGTGATTGTGACTTTTTAGGCATGTCATAAATTAAAATGGTGTTACCAGGCTTCTATCTTAAATTCTTAATTTGTTAGTCTGATGCTTTTGTGTCTGTTGTTTCCCCTCGTTTAATCTAGGTTGGAAAGCCTATATATATATATATATATATAAATAGGGTGGTTCATGTGCGAACGCTGAACCACATAAATCTGTGACCTATTGAAGGATTGCCGCGCAACTATTATATTATATGATTGCACTGCATGATAATCACTGAATTCGGTTCATATGAACTATACATTCATGTTACTATAATAAAGTATGATTATACATACACATGAGACAATGAGAAGACTATATGATACATAACTCAGCAGTGAATTATTTGAATTCGTTTTCTGACTAACCTAAATATTCAAATTGGCAATAATAAGCAAAAAGGTTGTAGTATTTTGAAATGACCGATGAATCTGAAAAATATTGGTAAGTTGAAAGGGGACAATTTTGCAAATGCATCAGACATGGGACCCTCGTATCCCGACCTTTTCTCCAATTTCGAAACCCAATCCCCTGAGCGCCAAAACTCAAACCCCTTACCTCTTCTTCTGTGCGAGAGAGAGAGAGAGAGAGAGAGAGTGAGAGAGAGGGAGAATTTGAAGTTGTAGGGGTAAGATATTCTCGATCTTCGTTTCGTTTCTATATTATCTTCTCCCTGAGATTCGTTCCATTTCCAATTATTTACTCATTAATTCCTCTAATTCAACTGTCTAGCATTTTTATTTTCTGGTTTAAATTTCAAAGTTGTCTACTCCGTACTTAAGTTTTGTTATTTTCGAGGAAGCATTTCATTTCCACTCTTACCTCTCTCCCAAATACTGAAGATGCTTCTCCTGTAACTTCTTCTTCATCGCTTCTTTCCTTTATTATGTTTTGTTTCGACAAATGCACTTTGTTTGAAATGTGTTTTTTTTTTTAAAAATAAATTTATTTAAACTGGATGTTTATGAACATAATTAAGATCTAGATTTTACTTTTAATTTGAATTTGCTTTGGTTTCTTGCACAGGGAACGTGAAAGTTGAAGCCGTCAGGTATGCCTTGTGTTCTGCACTTCTGTTTTCCTTTAAATTTAGTTCAGTTGCCAGTAATTTTCACCATTTTTTGGGGGTATTAACAACGGCATATGAACTTGCCGATTCTATTATCTTTTTTTTTTACTGTTTCAAAGTAATTTCTAGCACTCAATATCTGTGTTGTAATGTTTAGAGAAGTTCACAATTATTTATAGCACGGAATACCTTTGTTGTGATGTTTAGAAAAGTTAAATAGGTTTTATGTTCAACTAAACAAGTATGATTTGAATATTCATTGGCATGAATGTAGTATAATCCTTATATGTTGCTGGCATTGGCTTATACAGGCTATGTCAGTGAATAAACTACGAAATGAAGACGCGTGAAAATATGGTGAAAGGGAAAGGAAACGCAGCAAAGAACAGCCACCAGGCTGTTTTTGAACTTAAGCAACGGGTAGTTATTGCACTGAACAAGCTTGCTGATAGGGATACATATCAAATTGCTGTGGAGGAACTTGAGAAAATTATTGAGTGCTTGACCCCAAATGGGATTACCCCATTTCTGTCTTGCATATTAGATACAGATTCAGAACAAAAAAGTGCTGTTCGTAAGGAATGCATTCGATTAATGGGCTCCCTAGCCAGCCTCCATGACAACCTTGTTGGCCCGCATCTTGCAAAGATGGTAGCCAGCATTGTTAAACGGCTCAAGGATTCAGATTCTGTTGTAAGAGATTCTTGTGTTGAGACAGTTGGTATTTTGGCAGCTAAACTTGGTTGTTTTGGCACTGACAGTGAGAATGATGGAGTTTTTATTGTCCTAGTTAGGCCTCTTTTTGAGGCATTGGGAGAGCAAAATAAGCAGGTGCAATCTGGTTCGGCACTGTGCTTGGCCCGGGTCATAGACAGTATCCAAAATCCCCCTACATTGGTTTTGCAGAAAATGTTAGCAAGAACTATTAAGTTGCTGAAAAATCCACACTTCATGGCAAAGCCTGCAGTCATTGAATTGAATAGAAGTATCATTCAAGTAAGTTATTTTTTATGAATGAAGACTTTTTATTTTTGGAATAGACACTCATATTGTTTCTCCAGTTAGATCTGCATCTTTTTGATATTACAAAGTTGATAGATCATTGTAATGTTATATTTCATTTTTGAAAAATTTATTTGATTGTACCTTAGTTAATGACTTCCTGTTTCTCTGTCCATGTTTTCAGGCTGGCGGTGCTCCATCTCATAATGTTTTATCGACTGCAATAACTAGCATACAAGAAGCACTCAAAAATAGTGATTGGGCAACAAGAAAATCTGCCTGTGCAGCATTAGGGGAGATTGCTTCTAGTGGTGGAATGGTCTTTGGCTCTTTCAAATCTTCTTGCATCCGGTGTCTTGAATCATGCCGATTTGACAAGGTAAGTGACTTAGTTTAGTTAGCGGGTTGACCATTTGAAAGCTTCCAAGTTGTCACTCTAGAGTTGGACCTTTTATACTCTTTTCCATCGTTGTTCAGGTGAAACCTGTCAGGGACACAGCACTGCAAGCCTTGCACCTCTGGAAAAGTCTTCCTGGGTCAGATACATGTGAACCTTCAGAAGCAGGATCTTCTATCAAAGGTTTGCAATTTTCATTATTTCATTTTCTAAATAAAAGATGCATTTTGAAATATCACTGTTATGAACCAAGTGAATATTTAAGATAGAGTTTTTTCCACTTTTGGTCCCACGACTATGGGACCATTTCCGCATTTGATCCCCGACTATTAATTTTTTCACATTTGGTCCCATGACTTTTAAATCCTTGCCACATTTGGTCCCTCCAACCTAACTTCCGGTCACTAGTGACCAAATTTCAGGCAAGTGACCTATCTTGATGGGTAAAATTGTCATTTTTGGTTCCCTCACCGAGAAGTTTAAGAATAATGTAATGAAAAATGACAATTTTGCCCTTTTAAGATATTCACCGGTGACCGGAAAATCGGAAATTAGGTCCGGAGGGATCTAATGTGGCAAAGATTTAAAAGTTGTGGGACTACATGGCCACATGTGAAAAATTAATTGTCGGGGACCAAATGTGGAAATGGTACCATATTAGTGGGACCAAAAGTGGAAAAAACTCTAAGATATTACTCTGTTTAAAATGTCATTTTTGTAAATGTTTGAAATCATATGTGATATGTTACTGAACCTTAAATATCATATTTGGTCAACTACATGCTTGATAAGTTGTGCTCTTCATACACTTCACTTTCATGTCTTCTTATGGTCATAATTGGTTTTGCATTCTCTTTTGAAATGATGGTTTACATCTTGCAGAAAATCTCTATAAAGATGACTTTGGTGATGCTACAAGCATCAGTGAGTCAACAGTGAAGGATGTCACTCCCAAAAAATTTGGCCATGAATTGGTTAAAAGCAGACTTCCTCTTTCTTCCAGAAAATCTGGCCAAAATCATGTTGAAAAGCTTCAGTACTCCAGAACAAATGATTGGCATGTAGAAATTGCTGTACCTAGAAGGCATAACATCTTTACATCTGAGGCTCAAAATGCACAGCCAGATGGTTGTTCTGTTACAAAGACTACTGAAAGAAGATTTGATGTTACAAGTTCCCAAGATGTTGAATATGAATATGTACACATAGATGACAAGCAGGAATGTTCTTCTGTGTCAAATATCTTCCCTGATAACTTTCATGCAAAAGAAGTTACAGCTTCTCACGAGGCTCTTGATGAGATGAGTATGGATACATCTACAATAACCAATGAGCAGTGTGCTGGTGTAGTAACTATGGAAGAGCAAAGGTACTTGTCTAAAATGCAGGATCGAAGACGCTTGGATTCCACTGCTACTGAACCAATCTCTAACACAATGCATGGATGTTGCCCAAATATTGCAAATGAATTGGCATCCATTCAGAAACAGCTGTTAGAGATTCAAAACACACAAGCTAATTTTGCAGATATTTTAAAGGTAATTCATATGCTTCAAGTTTGTATGGTATGGATTGTCATAATTTAGTTAAATTGTGCCATATATTGATTGGACTTGTTCCCTCTTTTTCATACTTCTATGGAGGAAAATCAACCAACCATATTAAAAGTGATAGCCTCAATGTTTTGTTGATTTGAGCAATGAAGCTACCTAATTGATGGCTCATAGATTTGGTATGGCAAAGTGCAAAGATTTCCAAAATTGGACCAAAGCAAGTGCTTTGGTCTGAAACAAGTAATGTGGAAATCAGTTGCTTTTTCCCCCACCGAGTGTAGTCAGATGGTCAACAAAAATTTGGGTTAAAATACTACCTATTGGGTGAAATATTTACCAATGCATAAAGTGCACCAAAGCAACAAGGCTCTGCTTTGACTTTTGTGTAAATTTCATATTAGTTGTGTCTTTGGTATCTATTGGGGGACTACAAGATTTACAAGCTTGACATTTTCTTTATGCAAGGTTTTTGAATTCTTATATCTACTGATAATAACTATAATTTGTTATACAATATTCAGGAGGTCACTGCAAACATAGTGGATACCCTGTCAATGGTACAGATGAAGGTGTCTGGTCTTGAAGACAAAGTTGATAGGATGGCCCAAGAACTTGCTTATGATATGAGGTGTTCTGATCCAGCAGCAATTAAACTTCTGAGAAGAGGTCCTGCAGTTGCTTCCCCTCGATTCTCAACATACACCCCTAGGCCATCTGTTGATTTATGTCGTAGGCAGCCACCAGTGTTGCCCACAAAAGATATTGATGTTTGGGAGGAAAAGGATTTGATTAAGAGCAGATCAAGTAGTTTTTCTAAACAAAGTCTAGACATTTGGATGGATCCAGCAGCAAAGCCAAATAAAAATTCTCTTGGGAAGATCACTCAGCGAGGCTCTGCACAGGGAGGCCATGGTCGTCAAACAAGAAAAACTGAGAACCCCTTTCCCAGAGTTTCTACTAGTAATGTCAAGCAAAATATCTTAGAGATTGAGAGTAGTTCGTGGAAAGTTGTTAAATGTCATATGCTAAATGGGGATCTAGATTCTGCATATATGGAGGCCCTGTGCTCAGGTAGTGAACTTGTTTTGTTTCAGCTGCTTGACAGAACGGGTCCTGTTCTGGACAACTTATCGCAAAAGACTTCTAGTGATCTTTTGTCAATTCTTTCATCATACTTCTTGGAACAAAGATTTGTGAATTCCATTCTCCCTTGGTTACAACAGGTAAACTTTATAGTTGATTTTCATTCATTGCTAAAGTGATGGAATTGAATACACTGAAGTGCTATTTCTTTTCTATGTGTGATAACATTTGCCTTATTCATTTGAGTGTACCTTCTGGTAATCTCTCTGTATTTTCTCTTCAACGTAGGTGGCTGAACTGTGCATCACCCACGGCCCTGAATACATCACTCTTTCTGCAAAAACAAGGCGGGAATTTTTGTCTGCATTTCAAGTAGTTAATATGGAATTTTCTAGTGTTGCAGAAAGAAAATCTTTCATGCAGCTGGCATCGACTTTGCGCCAGACTTGGGGTTAGTTATTCTTTTGTTACCGCCATCTTATTGTATCATTTGTCTCGTCAATTTTTTATATTTTCTCAAAATTCCTTATGAATGGATTGTAGCAAAGAGGGGTTAATGGTTAGCATTTCTCAAAAGTGTTCCTTTTTTTTTTTTTTTTTTTTTTTTCCCCNTTTTTTTTTTTTTTTTTTTTTTTTTTTTTCCCCTCATCTTTCAGAAAAGTGTTCTGCGTGACAAGATGAAAGCAGTGTGGGCGCTCTCTGGCATTCGGCAAAATCTGCTGTGTTCTCAGAGTGGACTTATGCTATCTGAAAATAAATTTCATAATCTATGTTTTATGTTATTTGAGTCTAGCATTCATAATAGTAGATTCTTCAATTACCTTGTTTGACCTGTTTGCAATGGCACACATCTTTTGTTAGAAGCTGTAGCCATCAAGATCTATTCAGTATTGATATCCCCTCCTTATGCACAACAGTTATCAAAATGAATAAACATTTTATTATAAAGTAATCAACATTAAATTCCAATCTTTCTTGGTACATTTGCGGAGCACTGAACTTATGGTGGAGTGGTGAGATTAGAATCTATATTTGCCGCCTGGAAAAGTGTTTGAAAGTAACAAAAAAAGCAGATGGATATATGGCAAGAACAACTTATATCGTGTTACATCGCAAGCTCCAGCAATGGAGGGACGAGGAGACAAAAATGAGAGATGGAGCAACTGTCAATACAACTTCGATAACCTTAAAACAATAGATCGATCATTCCTCAAAGGTCTGAAGGGCTATAGAGATCACATTCTGGCGGTTCACTCTTGCTCCTTCCATTTGATTTAGTCCACTCCGGCTCGGGTTTTCTTTCGCTTTCACATTTGACTTTGAGTGAGCTCCCCTTGTCATTTCCAGTTTCTGGCAAAGCTTTCGGCACTTCATAGAGCGTGACAGAGCCACTTGCGCTCTGGAGAATTGCCTCGGGACCTTTCTCTCGGGGTTGAAGGGATTCAAGAATTTCCACTACCTGACTCATCACAGGTCTCCCTTTCGGGTTCTGGCTCAGGCATTGGTACGCCAGGTTGGCTACCTTCATCGCTGTTTTATTCGTGTATTGCCCTTCTATTCTGGGGTCTAGTATCCTGAAGAGCTTCTTGCTGTGGGTTAGGAGAGGGCGCGCCCATTCCACAAGGTTGTGCTCTCGGCTAGGCCTACTTTTGTCCATTGCCCTCCTCCCAATTAGCATCTCAAGCAACACAACCCCAAAACCATAAACATCACTTCTCGCGGTTAAATGCCCTGAATAAGTCAAGTTGCACTTTACTTCACAATCTACATCAAAGCATCCGCTAATGCGAAAATTGTTCACACAAGCGAATGGCAATAATCATATTCCTAACATGGACCTTGTTCCATGTGAGATATCGAGGACCTAAAATCTACTTAGACAACTTTGTACTAACTAAAACACTCAAAAGTATAACATTTCATAGCGAGTAAAAACAATACTTACCAGTCATGACATATTCGGGAGCTGCATAACCATAAGTACCCATAACTCGTGTTGATACATGAGTTTGATCCCCCATTGGCCCATCTTTAGCAAGTCCAAAGTCTGAAAGCTTTGCATTGAAATCCTGCAGATTTGAATTAAAACAATAATCCTTCAGCAACTATCCTTAAAATAATGATTTGACAGTTTCACCTCATAAACAATTGATAGCCCCTTCTTGTCTCCTCAATTAATGGAACTATAGAAAGACAAATCAAAAGAATACTACTTATATAAAATAAATACAATCTTTCAACTATCCCATTCCCATGATTAACAGGATACCATCCAGATCGAGACCTGAAACCAAAAGACATCACAAGAATTGTTACTAACCTCATCCAATAAAATGTTTGAGGTTTTGAAATCCCTATATATGACGGGCCTGTCTGCTCCATGAAGAAAAGCAAGCCCTCTGGCAGCGTCCAAAGCAATCTTCATTCTTCTTGACCATGTAAGAGTAGCACACACTCCTGAAAGCAAAAAGCACACGTAAATGGTTAAAGCAGAAGCAGGTCTCCATTCGTGTACATAAAAAGAACAGATGAGACTTTGTACAAGCAAACTATGGTGCATAAGTGAAAACCCATAGCAAATTATAGTTAATTCTGGATTTAGTCCTCTAACTATCACTTATTTCCAATTCTAGTCTTGACTTTTAAAGCTACCAAATTTAGTCTTGTAGTATTGAATCCTATCCAATGGTGGATCACAACTGGAAATGATTCAATACTTAAATTTGGTAGCTTTAAAAGTCAAGGCTATTATCATTCCTTAGAGTTAACTATAAACAAAATTTTCAATTCTGCTAGAGTTGATTCTCTTTACGAACATAGAGTATTGACGTAGGACTGAGGTACTCACTGGGAAAAAGGTGTTTCTCCAGGCTGCCAGATGCCATGTATTCATAAACCAATAGCCTATGTTCATCCTCACAGCAGTACCCTATGAGCTTCACCAAATTAGTATGTCGAAGCTGCCCCAAATACTTAACCTCTGCCTGCAAGCGAGAACTTAAAGTAAGTGACCTTAATCCACCAGCAAATTAACTTGGAAAGTTGGAACGGAAGCAATCATTATACCGGACCATGATCGGTGGACCATTGACTTAAGGTTCATTTTTAGTACATTGGATGTTCATTTTTAGTGTACTGAAGGTTCATTTTTTTGGTATATTATTAAATACTATAATTTTTCGAATGGAAGCAGTTGGGCCTGGGATTCAAAGATAGTTCAGGAAGTTTCTCAGAAGTTGGAATTTTCTTAAATAGGGTCGTTTACTAAACAGCTTACTTTGCACACAATCTATTGTTTAATCCCGAGAGTATGATTATTATTGCTGATTTAGATGTTATCTTCCATTTCACTTTTCACTAGGCAAAATTTGCTACAATTAGTTATAATAAAATAAGAACGGGAAAATTGGGGGAAAAAATGTACTGTCCAATTGGTTCCGTAAATCTAGCCCTTAATGACTAAGAACACATGTACAAAGACCAACATTTATGTGAACTAGGAAAGTTTATTTCTAACAAAAGTATGGATCCAATATTCTAGACTCACTGAAAGTCACCAATATAAAATAAAATCAATTCATTATTTATGCATAAATTTTCATGAGTTCAGGTTTTCATTCAGTTTGCTATGAGATTCAAATAGCCATTCTTAAAAAAGAGAAAGGAGAAAAAAATGATCATAGCGATAAATTGTTTACCATGGGAGTAGAGCTGTGGTGGCAAGGATGGATAGTGGATGGGGTGTTAAATTGCAACAATAATTAAATTCAATCCCTCCGACAAACAATTAAACATAATGACTATTTTGGATATCTTTTTCCAGTATGTAATTTTAGTTGCGTTGCTACTATGGTAGTAAATCATATGCACTCTCCTGGGTAAATTTCTTCATCTCATCACCAATGCACTAAACTACGGTACAGAGCAGTGACATGCAAGGACAAATTGATTGACAAAAGTCAAAGCAAGACGATACTTTTGCAAATAGAATCTGTAAACTTAACAGAAGCTACAGAAAATTACCAGCCATTCTCTGTCGCCCTGTAGACCTTCAGGGTCAAGCTCTTTAATGGCAACACGAGTGGTTATGTACCCTGGTCTCACGTGTTCATCTATGACTCCTTTATAGACTCGGCCAAACCCACCTTCACCAAGAACTTGATCGGGTCTAAAGTGCTTGGTACCCAATTTCATTTCTTCATACGTGAAGATATCAAGATCACTATTCCCAGGACTTTGTCGCAAATCCCTGACATTTTTGGGCATTACGACAATTTTGGTTGCACTATCAGTCTCATGGGCTTCTGGTGCATTTGTCTTCCTTGGACTTGCATAATTTGCTTTGGCTATAGACGGGGCAACTCCAGGGCGGACCGCTACAGTTTAAACAAACCAATGATAACAACAAATCTAAGCTTAAAACTAAATATCAACAGTATATTCTGAAATTGTACAAGTTTCCAAACAACAGGAAAAAGGAGAACACACCCGAATGCCCAATACAGAGAAAAGCCAAGAATATTAGGAACGAAAATGGAATTATGATTTGTAACTATATCTTTTAACCACAAACTGGCTCAAATAGCTTCAGAATAAATTATTGCCATTAATCAACCAAACTCTTCTTTTCAGCCAAGAACATAAGATAAAACAACCAAAATTCCCACTAGGTAAAAGTATCAAGGTAATTAGGTTTAGCATATTCATTAACCATATGAGTATGATACAACAACAAAATACATACAGTTTGAGATTACACATGAATCCTAGGACTAGTATCATGTCAAATGTTCATCCAATTTAAGTGCCTAAAGTGTAAATCGAGTTCCAAGGAAATCTGCTTTCTCTATCAGATCCAACTCAAGAATCTACAGTTGAAAGATGATGATAATGCCATTATAGAGCTAATACGCAGCACTTCTAAACTAATATCACTTCCCTAAACTTCAGATAGCCTCCTTAATTGCATCGAAACTTCAACTCTTCAAGGAACCACTCAATTTCTAATCAAATCACTATTTAACAGAGTGACCTCACACACCATTACTTTTTCTATTATTTCACAGTCCACAGTGGTTTAGATCAAATAAAAATTTGAATTAAAAGGAAAAAATACCTGAGCCATGATTTGAAGATTTATTATTTTGTTGTTGGAATTCAGCTTCTTCTTCAACACTCAAACAGGACCCCATCAATGTTGAACTCTCCGACTAAGCTCCAAGAGCAGATTAACATTTCAACTACCCATTCCCCTTTCAAGATTTATACAGTGGATAAAAATGAGTCAAAGATTAGATTTTTATACAGTACAACTGAGTTTTACTGCATTATCTGAAATGGGTACCCGGAAATCGGATTGCTAAAGCTGGAATCCGATCTGGGTCGCCGGAATATTCCAAGATTTTCTTCAACACTCACGAAACACAGGAACAGATATGAGTAGAAAGAATAAACAGCAAAGGGAGTTCCAGGAAATGCAAAGAGCAGAGCTAGAAGCAAGAAGAAGCCATAAGGGAGGGGGTCTAAATTTTTACTCCGTATTTATTTGGCAGAAAATAATATTATTTTGTTTGAATTGTGAGATTTTTTGGGGGTGAGAGTCAAAAAGGAAGAAAAAAATGGCAAAACCAAAGGCAAAGCAAACAGCGACTGCATGGGGGGGAGACCCCACGCTGGTTTGGCTGGACGTGGATGACCAGATCGTCTTGCTTCTCTACTTTTACCATATTATCCTTTTCCTTCTTTCTTCTCCGATCCCTTTTAGTCAAACTAATAATTGGTTTTGTGAGGTTTAACAAGCAGTAAATCACTTTCAGTACTTATGCATCACTCATTATCACCTTTGCTAGCTTGAAGATAGGTACAGCTCATTGGGAGAACCAAGCATGATGGTGTATTTTGAAATCAAATAATTACTTTATTTGACACGATTACGGTGATACTATTGAAAACTTTGTTAACATTATTTTTCATTGGCATAACACTTACTTTCTTTTTTTTTTTTTTTCGAATCAAGAGGGAAGGAAACTCAAAATGAACTAATTGGGCGTAGTTACTTTAGGAGCTTGATTTGATTAACTCATCATGAAATTTTTACATAATTTCACTCGAAAATTGACAATTATAATTCAGGTCTCTTTTGTTAGCAACAAATAAATTAACTATTTAGTCCCGTCACACAATTTTGTTTTTTTTTTTTTAAATATGCTTCACACAAATCTTTCCCTTCATGACAAACGAAGAAGAAAGTAGCCATAGATCTAGGGAGTGTGGGGTGGGGTGGGGGGCTTGTTTTTGTGAACTAAGGGAGAGGAGGCAACCAACCAATTGCCTTCTCATTGTCAATGAAGAAGTTGATAATCATGATGGTATCCTCTTGATATGAGTAAGAAGAAATATATGTTTTTAAAAGATATATTTAATCACTTTTTCAGTTAGCAATTAGATTCTGTTTATGTCAAACTTAGCAATTTTTACATTAACATCACGTATGTTAGTGTTTAATAATGTAAATTCCAACTTTTAATTGACAAAATTATTATGACAAACTAGATAGGTAAGTTTAGTATCAGTTAGAGTGCTGACTGAATACCTGACAGATCAGATACTACAGCAGAGCTTTTGAAAGCTATCCGTTGGAACTACATGGTCTAAGGTTATTTTATTAAAAAAAAAGGTCATTACCTAATTGAAATACCTCAAGGATATGACAATAATTCGATTTACATGAAATATCGTAAAAATTACTTGTCTTCTAAGGTTAAAAGTAGTATATATACTCGTTAGAGAGAGAATTCTATAGAGTTGAAGAAATGAATATTGAATTGAGAAATTACACTCTACAAGATTTACAATTCAAAAAACTCTACGATTTACAAAGAGAATATATACTCTGATATATCATCTTCTTAAGGCATTACTGATTAATTGAATTTAAGAAGACTCCTGAGAAAAAAGTTCTACAAAGCTTTATCTTTGGATTGTATTCCATACAATTTTGGCGCAGTGATGGGTGAGTTTGCGAGACGGACAGTGACAACATGGATCTCCAAAAAGGGATTTATTGGACTGCTGATTACACAAATCTTCAGCCTCGATAATCCTCTCTAGCTTCTTCATATTGGGTCTGCACCGTGTGAGGTATATCGCAAATTGGGTTGAGAATGCGTTCTCTTTGTCATATGTTTGAATAATTGTTGTCGAGATACTGGATTGGACTCACTAATGGTGGTCCCAGATGTAGTCATGTAGATACGATTGTATCGATCTAGGTAAACAATATCTTGTGTTATTTACTTCCTGTTTGATTTAATTTCCACTTGGTCGTATCGCTATTGTACTAACTATTCAATCACAATTAGAGTTTACGATAAGACTATTTCTCAAACAGATAAGTCACATAGATAGCCAGGAAAATTGAATATCACACCTACACAAAAATCACAACATCATCTTGATTGAAAAGTTTACTTGTAAAAAGTATTTTAAAAATTGCATATTTTTTACAACTTTCGACAAATTATTAATTGCATATCTTTTTAAACTTGAATGATTTAATAGTTTAATTATTATATTTCTTTAGAAATTAATGACATAATTGTACTTTTACTACAAGTAGATGCTTATGGGCCTATTTGATCATGATCTTAAATTCACGATATATTATTTTGTAAAATAAATTTAATTAAAAACTTTATAGTCTAGCTATATGTAAATTTGCGATTTTAAATAAGATTTGAAAATTTTAATTCTTATTCTCAACTCTACAAAATAATAGACATAAAATTGATATTTAAAAAAAAATTGTTATAAATTTACAAGTATTCAACAATTATATTAGATTTCAACGAATTTTAAATCAAATTACTCCGTACTACTTAATCTCATGGGAGACGGACTCGCTCTTTTATTAATTACTCCATTTATAATGTTGAAAAACGAAAGTTTCTTTTTAAAAATTTGACTTTCTTTTCACTAAAATTAAATGCATGTAGGGTACGTAGACACCAAACCTCATGTCACTTCATAGATACGACCAATTCAAATGGTCCTATGGACTAATATTTCATATTATTTTGATTTACCTATTTAGGTATACAATCTATTTTCTAGAAGCAAAAGGAAAATAGTTAACATATTATTATTAAATATTAACAAGTTTTTTTTCACTACATATCTTAGTTTTAATTTATTATATGTTTAAAAGAATCAAAACGCATTTTTTTTAAGATAACGTTAGAAACCCACAATTCGATGGTGTGCACTGAGTAAATCTAACTAATATGTTATAGTTCGCAAATCATCTGTAAATCACACTAAGAAGCTAGACTATGCGCAACAAACTTGACCTAGAGAGTGTTGAAAAAAAATCGAACTTGTAACATCTAACTATGGAAACTAACTTTATTTTTTTAATCAATTGAGATGCATCACATCAATTTTATTTTTTATTTTTAAAAGTTATGCAGTGTGGGTGTAGTAATTTACAGGAAAAAGATAATTGGCATGGATGGAGTAGTGTTGATATAGGGGTAATTTTGGAATATGAAAAAGTCAAAGGGTAATAATTGGAAAATGAAATGATAGAGGGTGTGCAAGTTGTTTGGTTATGTGTGTTGGTATTCAAAAAATGAATGCTACTCTTATTCCTCTACGCGCTCCTTGTCTGCACAACGCGGTTCACATGACTTCACACTACTAAATAATTATTTTTTTGGTCAAATCCACCCCTTTTAAATAATAATAATAATAATAATAATAATAATAATAATAATAATAAGAAGAAGAAGAAGAAGAAATTTTATGATTTTGATGTTTGAATAAACTTTTAGTAGTGTACTGTGTAATCTTGTCTCTACCTATCAAATTTCCTTACCAAATTATGTTGCCTTTTAAAAGTAGCAATGAAATTTAATTTATATCATGAACCACCTAGCTTTATTAAATATTGCGAGTTTTGATGTCAATGTTCAGTCAAGTTAATGCTTAATATACATCTTTGCCAAAGACATTGTGGTCTAATGACACCCAATTTACACTCCCAAACATCGCCTTAATTAGTGTTAAATTGCATGTTGAAGCCAGGGTCGGATTTTAGGGTGTACGTGCAAGATGTGCAACAGCACAGGGCCCCAAAATTTTGGGGGCCCCTAGTCCAGTCCTAACCCAATAGTTAGTATATGTATTTATGATTATATTGGCTCAAAATTAGGTTTTCATGACTGATCTAAATTCTAATACGTATTATTCAAAAAAAATCTACTCCGTAATATTCACGCGAATAACTTTTCTTCAATTTACAGTTTATTTATATTTTGATAGGGTCTCACTTATTTACTAGCCCAAGACCATGAAAAAAAAAAAAAAAAAAAAACCTGCCCTGGTTGAAGCGAATTACAATTTACAATTTACAAAACATATAAAACAAGCGTGAAGCCTATAAAGTAATGTTGAAAAAGAAAAAGTAGAAAAACATGCAATGCATGCATGTACTCTGTACGTATAACTTTTTGATGTGGAATTGTATTAGAGGATTAAAAGTGTAGTTAGAGGATCTGTTAATCAGTTGGATTAGTTAGAGGATATTTTAGGCTGTTATGTCTGTTATTTCCCTCCTTCAATTCACCATTACTGTATATAAATAGAGTCTGTAATTCTTGGAACAACACAACAGAATACAATACAGTTTCTTCTTCTTTCTTTCCCAACTCTACATTTGTGATATGGTATCAGAGCTTTGGCCCTTGCTACATGTGAGATACAATGACTATTCTATCTCCTTGAAGTCCTGTTAACAAGTTGGATTAGTTAGAGGATATTTTAGGCTGTTATGTCTGTTATTTCCCTCCTTCAATTCACCATTACTGTATATAAATAGAGTCTGTAATTCTTGGAACAACACAACAGAATACAATACAGTTTCTTCTTCTTTCTTTCCCAACTCTACATTTGTGATATGGTATCAGAGCTTTGGCCCTTGCTACATGTGAGATACAATGGCTATTCTATCTCCTTGAAGTCTTGTTAATCAGTTGGATTAGTTAGAGGATATTTTAGGCTGTTATGTCTGTTATTTCACCCTTCAGTTCACCATTACTGTATATAAATAGAGTCTGTAATTCTTGGAACAACACAACAGAATACAATACAGTTTCTTCTTATTTCTTTCCCAACTCTACATTTGTGATATGGTATCAGAGCTTTAGCCCTTGCTACATGTGAGATACAATGACTATTCTATCTCCTTGAAGTCCTGTTAATCAGTTGGATTAGTTAGAGGATCTGTTAATCAGTTGGATTAGTTAGAGGATATTTTAGGCTGTTATGTCTGTTATTTCTCCCCTTCAGTTCACCATTACTGTATATAAATAGAGTCTGTAATTCTTGGAACAACACAACAGAATACAATACAGTTTCTTCTTCTTTCTTTCCCAACTCTACATTTGTGATATGGTATCAGAGCTTTGAGATACAATGGCTATTCTATCTCTTTGAAGTCCTGGAAGTCCATTTAGGTGAAGCAGCAGTCCTATTCTCTGACAGCAAGTCTGCCATGGCTATCGCAGAAAATCCAGTCTTCCACGAGAGAACTAAACATATAGAGATCGACTGCCATTTGATAAGAGAAAAGATTCAAAGAGGGGTCCTCAAGCTATTACATGTTTCTACTGAAAATCAAACAGCAGACATCTTAACTAAGCCTCTTCAGCCTTTGTTGTTTCAGAAGTTTGTCTCCAAGCTGGGACTCCATTCCATGTATACTCCAGCTTGCGGGGGGTATTAGAGGATTAAAAGTGTAGTTAGAGGATCTGTTAATTAGTTGGATTAGTTAGAGGATATTTTAGGCTGTTATGTCTGTTATTTCCCTCCTTCAGTTCACCATTACTGTATATAAATAGAGTCTGTAATTCTTGGAATAACACAACAGAATACAATACAGTTTCTTCTTCTTTCTTTCCCAACTCTACATTTGTGATAAATTGGCTCACTTTAATTTGGTGCAGTACGTATAGCCCCTAGTTCTTGACAGACATTACTTTTTAAAAGCAATTATTGTCTTATAAATAATGATCATTTATAACTTGTCCTGAATTTTGATCCCAAGTATTTGATTGAATTAAGTTAGACCCTAGATTCCTTCAACCATTAAAATACGAAATTTTTGTTTATTTAACCATAGATAAATCATAAATATGCTTAACATGCACCTTCACATAGTGTATATGGACTAGTTTTTCTTTGACAGGCTCCAAGCAATATATATATATATATATATATATATAGCATAACTAATATCTTTTTGTTAGATATTTGGTGTATGCACGTACCATGATGTTACAAATGGAGGATGTAGCTAATGGAGGATGTAGCTAGGTGTGAGATAATATAAGGCAATTTCTATGAGGGGTTCTCACTTGCCAATAATATAAATATTCAGATAGCATTCGATCTAATTCCATCCTACCATATTGTCCACTCCAGTTCTAGCTCTATATCTATTATCTAATTTTGTGGTTGGCTTGAGCTAAAACACCATAATATACAAAGTTGTAATTTTAATTATATTTTGTTATTATTAATGTTGGAAATGGAAATAAATATAGGACAGGATTGATACCTGTTCTTTGAGTTTCAAAGATTCTGTAGAGTGTAGAGTAAATTTGTGTGAGATTTCTTATATATTGAGCAAAAATTAAAATAACATAACACAAAGTAAAATAATAATCTAATAAAGTATATGATATATATGGGTATGACACTATAATTAAATTCTTGACTTGCGATATTATACACAAAACATTTTTATTTTTGGTACAATCAACATGATAATAGATGAAGCATTAAAATTAAAAAACGCGCACACACACACACACACATATATAAAGACGTAAAGGCTACGCTTTTCGTCATGTATTATTAAAGACATTGAATGAATAATACAATATTGCAGGCATGTATTATTAGTCAAACAGCACACGGCGACGATAGTTTCCAAGAGCCCATATTGGAAAAATATTTCGGTATGAGGAATAGTTTAGCGTGCAATTTTTCATGAACGCCCCCGTGATTTCCTGCACACAATTAAATAAATAATTAATTAACTACATCTGTGTTAATAATAATAATAATTATTACTCGTATTATTATTGAGTTGATAATCATATTATTATTTTTTATTATGAAAAATACAAGAATAATTAAGATGACGTACCTGTTGTGGAAAATCACCGTCTTCCATTTGAGAATTTATCAACAATTTTATTCCACGATGTATAGGAGTTGGGTCAACTTCAAACTGAAATTTTTGACAAATATAAATTGAACATTATTAATTAACCATTAAAATTTGTTTTCAAAATATGGACAAAGTGTACCCCGCATTTTCCACTTTTGGTGAACAATTATTCCAAAAGAGATATAAAATTTAGAAATTATTTCCATTTAAAGTGTGTTTTTAAATTTTTCATCCAAACACGGTTTCCATTTTTTCACATATTGAATAGACATAAGATTGTTTTTGGTTGAACATTATGTTTACAAGAGTAGCTTAGATGACTCACCTGACCAGCGTCAATTAGAGATAACAAAGCCCATGATGTTTGAACCAAATTTGAGCGGTTGCCTTCAAGATTGGTATACACCTATTGCAATAAATAAATCATTAAAATGGAATTATGAAAGGTTGAAACTACTAAATTCTTTTTTACAATCTTAATTTTTCTCCTAAAATTTTTGAGTAACGAAAGAACCCGTAACCATTATAGGGTGTGCACTAAGTAATTTTCGTCATGTGACAAAAGTCATCATAATAAGGTAAACTAGCTTAGATTGCTCACAGCTGACCCACACAAACCAAGAAAGTCAATATGTCACTCTTACCGGAAGTTGTACTTTGATGACCAATTTGGTTGGGGCTGGGTTGGCTATTTTTCTCCTAAATTTATTCTCTAATGTTTTTGGCATGCGTGACAATAAAAACATTTCATATATATATTTATTGACCTACTTCGTTATCAAATGCAAAAATGAACAAATCCAGTAGTGTAAGAAATAAAGTAAATATTAAGAGGTAAATTAAATTCAATAGAAGAATACAAGATTATAGAAAAGTTATGAGCATCATATTAATTGTGACAATAATATAATTATTATACCTTTGTTGAGCAAGAAAGGTAACTCTCACCCCATCCACCATCTGGTAATTGCTTTGATAAAAGAAAAGTGCAAGCCTTGCGAAGAGCCTCGCAATTATTGTAACTTTTCCCACAAGCAACTAATCCTCCTACTCCAAACCAACTCCCATAAGTGTAGCAAATCCCCCAACTACCAGTCCTGCATCCACAAATAATATTCATGTTTTTCAAACCCACACGTTTA
The DNA here is from genome assembly GCF_003576645.1 of Ipomoea triloba. NCBI lineage: Eukaryota > Viridiplantae > Streptophyta > Magnoliopsida > Solanales > Convolvulaceae > Ipomoea > Ipomoea triloba. The sequence goes on along the minus strand of NC_044916.1, from coordinate 33,379,812 downwards.
TTTTTGTTGTCTTCAATTCGGAAACCTTAATGTTATCAAACATTACTGTCGTTAGATTATATATGTTCATTTTCATTTATTACTACAATACGACGACGTACCATGACCCATCTGAATTTTGCGTATTTTGAATATATTGCAACCCTTTGGAGATGCAGGCATCTATTTCCTTTGTCCGGTGTCGTGGATGTAGCTTTTTGAAAAGCACTAAGGCTTGGATTGCCGCTGAAGTACACTCAACATACCTATAAATAATTCATAATTATTTCATCAATAAATTTTTTTGAATAACAAGAAAAACCCGCAATTACTACTAAAAATGTGCAATAGGTATATAAATTTCGCTTTATAACCTTAGCCGGCAAAGGACCACGGAAGAGAAAACCAGCCTAGCTAGGTTGTCAACTTATAACCTTGTGGTCATCAAATTAATAGTTTGACTAACTTGATTGAAATTTTCTCGATCATTATTCGAGCAATATTAACCTATAGACTATAGAATAAATTTAAACTAAAAAAAAATAATAATAATTAAAAATTATGCTTACTCTCTTTCTATAAGAGTGTCTTCAAAGAATTCGGTAGGGTTGAGTTTCTGATGCACATGGACACAAAATTAGACCCCAAAAATTATTTATACTTTTACGTATTACATAATTACAATATAACTTCTTCTTTAAAAAAAATCAATAAAACAGAAGGGGAGATCGAATAGTTCACCTCCAGCCAACGATAGGCTCGCTGAGGCTCCCACGCTGGAAGACCACCGTTGGGGCTCTATGTTGATAATCATTTAAATTTAATGCTAAGGTTTTAGAATATAATTAAAATAAATTTATTTATTTGTTTTTATCAACGTAACATTAGCGTACCTGCAATGATAAGATGACATTAACAGCATCGTACAAGCATTCAGTCTCAATTTTTTCCCCAACCAATTCTTCGGGCTGTTGTGAAAGTAATAGTGCAACCTATTTATAACCAAGAAAGTTAAACAATTGTTAAAAAAAAAAATTGAAAATTGAAAAAATAAATTTGAAGGACTCTAGTACAGTAGTACGTACTTTAAGTCCTTCAGCAGTGCAGTCGGAGACTTGCCAACCATGGTCTTGCATGGAAAATGTCCATGCCCCTTTTGAAATGTGTCGATACATTTTACTAAAATCTCCCGAGGGATTATCTCGTACCTAATTAATTAATTGGAAAAAGTAATTAAACTTAATTAAAAACATTACTCATGCTGGAAATTAAATTTAATTAATCTTCTAATCAGGATTATGAAATATTAATTGCATGCGTGGTTGAAGATCAGATCAGAGTACCTACCTGTGATGCTTTTATAAAGTGGTGTCCTTTCCTTAGGGTTTGGGTATATTGTTGAGTAAGGTCATCACTTGATAAGATTGCTTGAATAGCAAAGGCTGTATCCCACATTTGACACCCAAATGACTGCATATGGAAACAACATAATAATATTAATATATAATATTCATTAAGGCTCCCTTTGAAAACCTGAAAATGTATTTTGTAGTGGGATGATGGTAGTGGTATGTTTGGTGTTGGTGGTGGTGTGGTAGTGGTAGTGTCGGTGGTGGCGATGGTAGTGGTGGTGGTGATGCTGTGGTTGTGTTGTGGTATGGTGGTAATAATAATAATCCAAAACTAATAACTTAAAAAAGAAGATAGGGGGAGAGAGATGAAAATTAAAGAATCTGAAAAAATATCTTCGTACTAAAAAAATTAGGAATACATTTTCCACCAAATTGAATTTTTTTATTTTTTTTTTTGACTAGAATGAATATTTTCGTTTGGCTTTATTTTCGTTGAGTCCCCAAACATTGAAAATTTTAGAAAATGACTTCTGCAAATCATTTTCCAAATTTCTAAACGGACCCTAAATGACGTAAAAAATGTATAGTATTATATGTCAACTCATATAAATAATGCTCTATATATTTGTCTGATTTTATCTGTCATATTTACTATACATTAGTCAAACCAATTTTTTCTTATTTCCTTATTTTCTTTAGTATTTTTTACTTTTTTTGTGTGTATTTAATCGATCAAACCAACCACATAAAATGGGAGGGAGAGAGTATAATATTAGCATTGAAAGAGGTGACCAAGTAGGTGAAATATGATTATTATATCAAAAAATAGTGAGTTCCATTCTGGTACCTTGTTTATCGAGGTTAGTACACCACAGGTAGTGATTGAAGTTTTACTCGTCATCCAAATAATATATATAATATTAAAATTGGGTGGTGTATATATAGAGTAAAAACGTAGTTACCTGTATTTTCAAACCATCTTCAGCAATCCAAAAGTAATCAGGAATGCGAGCAATATGGCGTTTGCATGCTTCTGACGTTGGATCTTCCACCCAACAAGCCATAAGGCATAACACCTGCGTAGTACGTACGTAAGTACGTGCACATCATAACATATACTCCGTATAGTATTATTTTAAACAATTCTTTTTGTTTTTTTCCTTAAAAAAGAAAAAAAAAAAAAAACTAACTTTTTCCACACAACCAATGCAAAGATATCTGCTGTTCTCATCCTCATAGTGAACATGCTCTATTGCGATCTTCAAAGCCTTCTCTCTTATTAGCTTGGAAAATGGCCATCTCCCCAAAATGGGCTCAGCAATGTGATGAAGAAACCCCCATATCATATCTTGCATTAAAGGATGAGGGTAATACAGATCTTCCTGTGATAGGATAATGCAAAGGATCGGATCGAGTTAAAATATAATTTAATTTGGCTTTTAATTCATGACATGACTCCAACTAGATTGATATAAAATGAAAAGAGTTAATTTCATTTTTTGTCGGACCAAATGTGAATATTCTGATAAAAAAAATATTAAAAGTGGACTGTCACCTATAAATCTAGTACCAAAAATGGAATTAACTCAAAATGAAAATATTAATATTAATATAGTTACCTTGGCACAAGTATTCCTGGCATGGTTCCAATTGATTTTAGCATAAGATTGGGAATGAATCTCTTTCCTTAATGATTCCACCAATGTTGTTATCTTCCCGACAAACCGCTTCCCATATAGATACGACATGGGCATGTACACTAACCGACAATAACACAGCATTTTCCCTGCAGCTTTCATGCATTTATATATGCTTACTTTACCAACGCACATAATATCAAATAACATGCATTATATTCATAAATACTCTAGCTACCCGGCCTAGTCTAGTATGTTGTTATCACGATATCTTATTCTAGACTAGGGTGAATTAATGGGTTTTGTTTTTGTTTTTGGCTTTTATTTTGAAACAGACAAAATATAACACGTTATTATATTATTGTTATGCTTGTGTTTTATTTTAGGTTTGAAAAGGATGGTTTAAGAATTACAAATTGGAATTATGGGATAACTTATAATAAGAACAAATTAAAATTGGTTGCTTTCATAAAGTCATAAAACTAATTATTGTAATCCAAGCTAGCTTTAAGGTTTCTTTTGTGAATATGGTGAGATTGACACAATTGAACTATTGTTTCTATCATATATCTATATATCGCTCTCACTACATTGTTGTCTTTAATTGGAATTTCATAATGTTTGGCTTTATGTGATGAGTCGAAATCAGCGAGTCATTTCATAGGATACAAAGTAAAATGCAAGTTAAGTTAGTTGGACCTCTATTATTATTATTTTTGAAAGAGACCTTTATTTTTTATGATCGACCCTAATGAAATGCATCCAACATAAATGTTACACAAATAAAAATTCTTTTAAACTGAATTTGATGGATGAAAATTAATGATACGAAACCTGGATGAATAGGAAATAATTTAGGGAGAAGCCAAAACTCAGGTGGCAATGGGTTGCACCCTTCCCAATCATAGACTCCAAGTACCTGCCGACAAAAATTAATTAGGGCAACTGTAATCATTTATTGATTTACTTTTTAAAAAAATTAAAATTACAAAAAAAAAACAAAAAAAACATGGGAATAGTGTTGTATCATGTATGTCGACAAAAAACAGTAATAAAAATGAATTCCCCAAGAAATATATGTATAAATGATGTTTAATTATTACGTACGGCAAGCCAGAATTTTCCCCAAGAAGGAGTGGCAACCGCGCCGCCGTGGTCAATGATCCACCGGCGGCCGCTAGCCACGGCGCCGCCGTCTTCTGCTTCTTCTCCTAACAGTCTCAGTGCGATGTAGCTCAGAACCGTCCCAAACATTGTGCTGTGACCCTCTATGTGAAATCCCCAACCACCATCTTCATTCTGTACGTGGTCCCACCCAAAAAAAAAATGTAAATAAATTTTAAAATGAACTTAAATTACCCTAATCATTTGTATATTTGAACTAATAATAATTAACCATCACCATCACCATCTTCAAATGTCTGTTCATAAAAATATCGAGTTATAATAAAAAAAATCATATAGAATGAGACTTGATAGCTAGTAATAATAATAATAATAATAAATTAAAGAATAATATTGTCGAACTTATTCATTCATCCCATTATCATGGGTACGTATAATTATGATGTACCATTGAATTTCAATTATAGTTATAATTTGATGATAAATTACACTAATTTATATTTAAATTTGATCACGGGTGTTTGGTAAATAGCTGCTAGTAGATTGAGTTAATAGATTATAGCATTAGCTGATTGTAGAAAGATGTTTGAAAAATTAACTGTTAGTTGATAGTAGATTACATGCAAGATGACTTTCTCAAAAAGTTGATCAAAACAGCTTTTTCAATTTTAGCGTCTGGAGCAATAAACTGTTACAAAAAAACTAATTAATTAAACATTTATATTTGACTGTTTAACCAAGTCGAATAGCTAATAGTGGTTAAATAAGCCAAAATTAACAAATAAACTAACTATGTTACCAAACAAAACAATATTTATTTCCCATCCATTGTCACAACAAAAAAAAAAAAATTAAAGAAAAAAGCTAAGCATGCATTTTTAACCTGATGATTGTATATATAACGGATGATCTCCTTCTGATGTTCTGGTGATAAAACTTCATTCACCATTCCCATTACATACAACGATATTACCTGCACGATTCATTAATATCAGATTTAAGTTTTTGTACAAATATATTTCAAAATTTTAACCCTTAGTTATATAAATAGGTAAAGTGACATAATAACAAAAAAAAAAGAAAGTATCATATATATATATATATAAAATAGGTAGGGTTCCAATGAGATAACTTGTTTAGATAAGATCGTGAGATCGGACCTTGTGCATTCATGTAATATTTTTTAATTGTTTATATGGATGCACAAGATTTGATCTCACGATCTTACCTAAAGAAGTGATCTTATATGGTTCTAATTATATATATATATATATATATATATATATATATATATATATATATATATATATATATATATATAT
>NC_044916.1:33344851-33373252 GCF_003576645.1 Ipomoea triloba | reverse complement strand
TATATATATATATATATATATATATATATATATATATATATATATATATATATATATATATATATGGTGTGTGATGAAGGAAACTCGCAGCCACGTACTACTCATTGAATAGTAATATTGTCTTGTGACCCTAACCGATAAATGACAAAAAATGTAAATAAAGTACTCATTATGAGAGTAGAATGAAATTGGAATTGTAACCGGCTTTATGGTTAGTTGGTTACCAGGTTAATTGTGGAGTAAATAATACATAAATATATAAAAGTACGTGGCAATTGGTTGAAGACATGCAGTAGCGGGTGCCGGCACGTATATATGCGCAATAATGCATGCATAATGCATTTATTTACTAGTGCAGTGACGTGGGGGGTTGTTATTACCACTTACCAGAGGTTGCAAGAAGAACAAAGGACCAGCAGACTCGGCCGGCCAATGCCCATCATGCCCTTGTATGCTTGAATACAAACTTATGCTTCTTACCAGCGTGCTTTTCACCGCTTCTCCGGTTATTTCCTCCGGTTTCTCCACCTTAACCGCCGCCGGAATCTCACCGCACGGCTTCTCCTTCCTTAACTGCAAAGTAAAAACACCACATAATGTACGTAGTACGTAGTGCATGAGGGATGATACATACCCTTTCCTTAATTAATTACCTCGTATTTATGGTACATACGAACGAACAAACAAATTAAAACCAACCAACCTGCATGCGCATGAACAAGTCGGCGCTTTGCTTGCAACGGAACCTATTATTGGTGAAATCCCGGCGCATTTTTTCAACCTGAGCTCTCTCCTCCGGCGTCCCGGCGTCGGGGTCGAACTCCCAGTGTTGTCTTCCGATGTGGTCGTTGGTGGTTGTCAACCACCGCCCCTTCCCCTCCGCAATCTTCAACTTCCACATGATATCCTCCGATATGCTAGCTTCTTCAACTGCAAGCTAAGTATGAAATAAGCAGCTAGCTAGCTAACTATATATATACACACATTAATGGCTGATCATCCAACAGCGTGATCAACGGTGATAAGTTGATTTTCTCACGCTAACCCTACCTTGTGAAGCAACAGTTCCTTATTATGTCCAAACAGTCTCATTATCTATCAATCTCATTAATTAATCTAACATTTGCAACTTTACTATTGGTTCACCGGCTGCCATTTGACATTATATTATACCACTATTATGTCTATAGTAACTCTGTCCTTTTTGACAGATTAAAAATTATTATTTTGTCATACTTGTGCAATAATTATTATCAACAATTCAAATAATTAAAAAATCATACAACTAACCAATTAACTATCATCAATTCATCATTAATAACTAATCATTCTAATAATTAACTAATAATTGAAAACTAGTTAATTATATCATTAGAGTAATCATCAACATTCTGTAAAAAATAATAAAAGCTAAACTAATCATTGAAAGCCAGGTGATCATTAGACAAATTTGTAAAAAAATAATAAATGCTAACACTCCTCATGAAGAGGAGTGCGTGTTACCTTTTTGACTACAACTCCTCCACTACACCCGTATTTGCTTATTTTGTCGGTTTATTTTTTCCACAACATTTTAGAATCCAATTCAAATTACCCTGTCTGGCCGGGTAATGATTCCCGATTTCACACCACGCAAAAAATAGGTAAATTTTACAAATTAAATAAAAGGAAAAAGTGTCAAATCCGCTACCGAAACTTTTACACATTATACAATTGAACAATCAAACAAAAAATTGTGTAATTAAACCACAAAAAAAAAAACAAAAAATTGTACAAATAACATTTTTTACATGTTACTTCCAAGTTTTCCTTAAATATGATGTCATAATTTAAAATTATATAAAAATTGCTTTAATTATTATTTTTAAAAATTAAAAGAAAAATAATATTTTTTTTAAAAAAGTAATAATTAAAATAATTTTTTTATATAATTTAAAATTATGGCATCATATTTAAGAGAAATTTGGAAATAACCTGTAAAAAATGTTATTTGCTTAATTTTTAAGTTTTTAATGGTCTAATTGCACACTTTTTTTTGTTCGATGGTTCAGTTACGCAATGTGTAAAAGTTCAGTCGCATATTTGACACTTTTTCTTAAATAAAAATGAGTCAAATATATAAGTCTTGTTCATTTTTGTTCATCAATTTTTAAAGCTTATTAAAATTTTGCTTGCATATCAAACATGTCTATCTCACTCATTATATATATTTTCCCAACCAGGGACCTTGTGGTCCAGTGATATCAAACCCTTCTCTCTATACGGGAGGTGGTGGGTTCGAGTCGGTTGAGAAAGTAGTTATGAACAGATACTGTATTGTAATAAAGTTAGTAGTATTTAAAAAAATATATATACATATATATATATATTCCCAAAATTAAATATATAGTCATTTATATCATACCTACCTATATCCAGGACCGGATTTTTGTAATAGAGTTAGTAGTATTCAAAAAAAAAAAATATATATATATATATATATATATATATTCCCAAAATTAAATATATAGTCATTTATATCATACCTACCTATATCCAGGACCGAATTTTAAGACGTGCAACCGCATGTATATGTGATTATATTGGCTCAAAATTAGATTTTTTGCATTTTTCTCTTTGTAATTTTTCTTCAATTCGCAGTTTATTATACTTTGGAATGGCCTCACTTAATTACTAGCACAGGGCCCCGCAACTCAAAAAACCGGCCCTGCCTATATCTTTTATGGTATTGATTCACAAATTTCATTCATGAGACGACAGATCGAGTTTTCATAAACATTATACGTTTTTACACAAATATTAAAATTTTTCTCATAAATAATGTTTCAATTCCTAATATTATATTTTAACTTAAAAAATATTACATTATTTTCTTATAAGTAATAATCAATCAATTTAAACGAAAATAATTAATGATTTCCTCACCGTATAAGTTTATAACACGCTAATTAAATGCTACGGCGCCGGCGGACGCTGTACAAAAAGAGTAAAAAGGAATTATAAGGATTTCTCTTTGGATTTCCCGTCTTTAATTCCTACAGTACGTCTAGCTAGCGCCGATTCAATATTATAACTACCAGGCCATTGCCATTTGGTACAACCTTATAAACCAATTTCATCACACAATTAATTTTATAATTATCATAAAATTTAAAATTTAATTCCAAGTGAGAGTTGTCTATTGACATTATATTAATTTAAATTGGTTAACGTTACTATTAACAGTCTATACTAGTTTATCTTTTGGTGAGTTTTATCAGTTAGAGTCACAAAGTGAATTTCACTTAAAGTATAATTTTAAGTGGCAGTTTCGAATTTTTCAATAAATTAAAAAGAAAAAAAATTCTTACGTCCAAAAATAGTTATGAATTTGAGTTTTTATATAGTAGTTGCGTTAATATTTCATTTCGTTTCGCCGTTGTGACACATTTGGATGGTTTGCATTTTTTTTTTTTGGTTTAACTTTTTAATAATAAATTGATAAAGTGGCTCACTATATATTGGTTTATTCAGATTTCAGACAGTAGATTTTCCACTGATAATTTCTTATTATCAAAACTAGCTTGATATGACTATTTAAATTAATTCGTGCCGCTCAAGCACTTTTCAGACCCATTCCTTTATTTTTTTTTTTAAATGAGAAAACCCCACAATCAACATATGACTATATGAGAATTAAACCGTACTAAGAAAATCTTGTACAAAAACTTTGACCAAGAGAATGTTAACAAGAATCAAACTCATAACTTTCAACGTTGAAATCTAACTCGTAACTTTCTGCTGGATGGATCGAACTCGTAACTTTCTGCTGGATGGATCGAACTCGTAACAAGAATGTTAACCTTCGGCAGTTAATGGATCGAACTCGTAACTTTCTGTTGGAAATCTAACTATTTCTGGAAAACGGGGGTTATTGGTCAGAAAATGGATTTCTGACCAACATTCTGATCAAAACGAGGATCCGGAAAAAATGAACATCGGTAATTTCGACCAAAACGATGAACCATTGTACGGAAATTCTGGATGGCAACCCACCATTTTTAGAATGAGAATTTTCGTCTAACTTTGACTCGTTGGACGGAAATTGTGACCAACGATTGGAAAGAAAATTTATATTTATATAAATTATTTTTATTATTTTGATCTTGCTATAATTTTGTTTTTCCTGTTGTCAATACATTCTATATCATCAACAAAGTAACCTAATGGGGTAACTCAAGTGGCAAGTGAGCTCTATTTGTGGGGAAGAATTTCAGGAGAACCCGGACCATAAACACATGAAGTGCTTAATATTCATCACAACGAGCTTGCGTTTCATCGTTTAGGGAAAGAACTTCGAACACCAAAAAAAACCATAAAAACATTAAGTGCTTAATCATAGAATATTAAATGTAGCTTAAAAAGATTGTGATAGTTAGCTGCCCAATTTTTTGTTTGATTTTAGAATTAAATGTAAATTTTGATGGTTAGCTGCCCTATTGTTTCTTTGATTTTAGAATTATATTAAATGAAAATTTTGATGGTTAACTGCCTATTATATGTTTCTTTGATTTTAGAATTGCTTGAGATTGCAAGACATATAGTACAATATCACCATTATGCATAGTTCTATCATCCATCTTGATTTCATATACACTTGCATCATTGGATTCATTTTTATTTGTAGTGCTCCAATATATCAGGACTCAACCCCATCCATGTCAAAAGTCTACTTACAATAATTTCTGGGTTCTTAGTCCAAATTTCATACCCTAACACACCATTGGCATTCCTAGTACAACATTATATATATATATATATATATATATATATATATATATATATATAACCACAATAAATGATCGAATTTTATATAATGTCATTGCAAGTGAATGTCTATATATACAAACACAAGCACAAATTAAAAGCTATTATTTTTACAAATTATAGACCAACATTTTTGTTGAACAAAAATGTTGGATAAAAACAGCCAGATTTCTAACTGTGCTTTTGAGGCTCTAACTCAATTTTATTATCTGATCCGATGATTGAATATGTGTTTTGGGGTTCATCCTGAAATGGGCAATGTAATCAACCAATTACTACGTGATCTGCATTCAATTCAGCAAAAAAATGTAAGCGAATTTCTCCATGGAACTATCTATCATATATGTTTTGTAAGTTGCGCTATCTGCAGAATCGGAACTAAAATTTCTACTGTATATTCTTCTTAATTTTCCTTGATCCAATTACTTTCATGGACTGATTCATATGGCCCAAGCCCAATATACCATCCATCATATATAATATATTAATTTTAATAAGTACATAATATGTTAATTATAATAAATACATATATAATTTATTAATTGCATATACATAATATCTAAAAACATAATAAGTTTCAATCAAAGTTATATCCCTCATTTATGTCAATGTTTTTAATGCTAACCATTTTGTATATTGTGCTTTTAGAGTTATACTATACAATTTTTTGGACAAAAATACCCTCGCCGTTATAACTTTCGTTATTTTTTCCATTAACTTTACCATGCACATGCATCCACCACATCTTTTCTTATATTATTTAATGATAATAATATTTGTAGACATTATATATTAGATTAATATAATAAATAAATTTTTTCATTTAGATTTTAATTAATAAGAATTTGTTAGTTATTTTTTAAAATATATATATTGGGTATATATTTTTGCGCATCGCACATACAAAAGATTATTGTTAACTATAAATGCATAATATATTAGTTATAATAGATAAATAATTTATTAACAGAAAATACATGTTAACAGTAAGCATATAATGTAGACCTGATCTATAATATTACAATTGATAAATATAGTTTTTGGGCCTACATAAACGGGCCTATGCCAGAATCATGAAGCTGAAAATATATAATTTGTTTAGAATTGAAGGGCAAATTTTTGTTGGCAAATTATACTGTGCACCACGGTGCACATAGCAATGTGCACCACGTACTTAAACGACGTGGTTTTGAGCATTGTAAACTAATCGTCTGTTTTTTTGGAAATCACGTTTTCCGTTTCGGTCGGTCTCTGTATTTATGTTAATATTCTGTGTGTTCCAGGCAATCACTCTGTGTATTCTAGGCAACCGTTCTGTGTATTATAGGCAACCGTTATGTGTATTCATGTTAGTAACACATGTTGTGATTTCATGTTAGTAACACATGTTGTGATGTGTTTGTGCATTCGAATGTTTAGGAGGATGAGTTCTGTGTATTTTGTGTAAATATTATGTGTATTCATGTTATTAACACAAGTTGTGATGTGTTTGTGCATTCGAATGTTAGGAGGATGAGTTCTGTGTATTTTGCGTCAATATTCTATGTATTATGGGCAAACATTCTGTGTATTCTAGACAAACGTTCTGTGTATTCTATATAATGATTATGTGTATTATAGATAATGAATTTCCTTGAGTCATTCGCGTCCACTAACATCTGTGTATTTTGTGTCAATATTCTATTTATTCTGGACAAACATTATGTGTATTCTAGGCAAACGTTCTGTGTATTATAGATAATGATTATGTGTATTATAAATAATGAATTCCCTGAGTCATTCGCGTCCGCGTCTACTAACACCGAAACAACGTCGTTTTACGTACGTGGTGCACATTGCTATGTGCACCGTGGTGCAGGGTATAACGATTGATTTTTGTTCGCCACGTTGAAAACGCCGTTTTAACGTTAAAAAAAAATAAAAATTCCGTGGTCTGCACGTTTATGTGTTAGAATAATGAATTTTTGCGATTAAATAATATTTTTATGAGTTAAAATAATATATTTTATGTGTTATAATGAAATTTTGATAATAAAATAATGTGTTTTATGAGTTAAAATAATATATTTTATTAATTAAAATAATATACTTTATGTGTTTTTTGATTGCGGTAGTTATGTGAACATCAGTGATTGGAACTGAAGAGACCTCAGATCAGATATGACGGCCGTTAGTAACCGCACTTCGCCCTCTCATCGGATATAATGATGAGAGTGGAAAACAACGGACGGATAAAGGACGTAAGCGACGGCATTATTGACTGATTTCTTTGCTTCAACAAGTTTGAATAATGACATGGTAGAATGTGTGTAGAGAATATGGTATGTGAAGTTGCGACCTTAACATAATAATGAAGCAATCACTCCAGAATATACATATAATATATCTTAATTGAGAAATAAATTTATGAATTATTATCACCTTTTAAGTATATGAACAAATTATAGTTTTTATTCTTTTTTTTTTATTCTTTTCATAAAATTAAGATGTCTTATGAGATTTTTTTATTTTTTTTTGAAATATGTCTTATGATAATTTTATATCTTAGGTTTGCTTATAAATAATCAATTACATATTTTCATGTTAAGAAACAAATATTAGGCGGCTGTCCTTATTTTAAAAAGAGGAACTCTTTTAAATTGATAATCAATTACATATTCTTATGAATTATTTTATTTTATTTTTGTTAACATATGCCACTTGCAAGCTTGCGGAATAGCAAGCTTGCAAGCCTGCAAAAAAGGTAGCCTATTGACTATTCTTTTTTATTTTTGTTATTTTATTTTTATTATTATTATTATATTTATAATATATAATATAATAATATAAAAGTGGAGTCACTTTTGAAAGTGTAAGAATATTATAAGAATGTAAAGAAAATAATAAAAAAATTACAAATTTGATGATGTGAAAGTATAACTTATATTTTTTAAAGTGAGAGAATATTACAGAAATAACAATATCCTTAAAAAAAATAAAAACATCACACTAATTATAATTTCAAATGACGTAACAATATGCTGCCATGACTAGATTCTTGGTTACATATTGCAGATTTTTTGCACTTATTTTTAAAATTGTATTTATTTATTCCGTTAAAAATGTTTTGCTCAAACAAATCAAGTTACATGTATAAAACGTTCTCACCAAAACCTTTCACCATATATATGACATGACAATGTACTATTTTTATTTGATTAATAACTAAATTCATATTTTAACTTGGAATGGGTCTACCAATTTGTGAGACTTATAAAATAAAAAGAATTTTATTGTCACGTGAAAGTGGGGCTTGTCAATCCGTAATACTTACAAAATAAAAAGAATTTTATTATCACATTAGATGGTTAAGGGTTTTAATAAAAGTTATTGGTTTCTATAACTTTATCCACTAAATAAATTATGATAATTTAATTTTAATTTTTGTTGGGTTGACTAGGAGGCATGAGCGAGGATAGTGGAAGAAAGAAAATGACTAATTGAGGTGAGAAATTGTTGTCACTATGGTATGATTCAATTCAAATATTTAATGGTATGGTGATTCGTCTCAACCATTTCTCGATTTATCTAACTTGGATACCTGGCCTTATCTGACTTGTTCTTCAAAATTTAGAATAAAGAAAAAATTTAGAGAAACTTATCAATATCTAATCACTATTTATTTGTCATTGACTAATTTTTTCTCTTTTTAGGAAAAATATAATTGAAATTGTATGTAGTTAATATATACATTTGTAATCTCATTAAGAACATGCCACATGCATATAACCTCCATAGACAAGTTCATCATGTCACCGACAACTCCAACTAATTAAGTTGGTCAATAACTACTGGTTTCAAATTTGATTCTTTATAACAATTGTTTATTATTAGTCTTTTTCATTTGATATGATCGGCTATGAATAACCTATACTAATTTATCTCTTTGTGATATCCTTTATTAGTTAGGATTACACGTGGACTTTTCCCTAAATTAAAGTATATGTCACATGTAAGTTTCGAGCTTTCGGCCTTAGTTGAGCTGGTCAAATTGAGCAGTGAGTTTTAACCTTGAGAGTTAAGATCACAAGTTTGACTCCCAATTAGGGGTCGCCTATTGGCCTCTCAATTGAAGTGATCAACCAAGCATTACCTAACCTAACTACCCCCCATCCCACCCCACCCCCTGGCGGCGTCCTTTATAGACTAAGACTTTGAAAACTAGTTTTACTCAGTATCTATCCTTAGATAGTTTTTGTTAACTTTTTTGTAAAAATAAAATATATGTCGCATGCCTCAACACATGCAATGTTTTACTATTAAAAACTTATTATCTTGAAAAATGAAAGATAACGCTGCACGTCTGCACGAGATCAATTAATAAAGATAGAGTAGCTGTTTTTTAAAAATTTACATTTAATCTATTTTGTAATAAGTTGATAGGAGTATATACTACTTTTTTTTTTTGAAAACGGAGTATATACTACTTGTTTATAAGTCTATTAATATATACCAAAAGCCCAAAACTTTGAATCTTTGGTATAGACTCCAGTCTTCTACAACTTCCTAGCTATTAATGATGTAAGACGAGACTATAACTTTCGTTTTTTAATTAATTAAATATTTAAATACTGAAGTCATTTATCCTAAGAAGTCTAAAATTGTTTGGACACAGAATGTCAATAGTACGTGGGAATAGGAAATCTTCACCTATGACCTATCCGCCTTGCTGCCTCTCATGTTCAAAAACTCAAGTCAAGTCAATATGGTACATATTTATATTTCTTTTCAAAAATTAAATAAACTATTATTATTATTATTATTATTATTATTATTATTATTGAGCTACAAATTAAGAATATTTTATTTGGTTACAGTTGATTGTTATCGATATTACATAAAAGATATTACAATCTTATTTGTGTACTTACTGATTTTAAAAAGAGTTAATTACCGATTTGGTCCCTCGACTATTGGGATTTCACCACTTTGGTCTTCGACAATTTTTCTTTCCCAATTAAGTCCTCGACTTTAAAAAAATTAACAAATTTGGTCCTCCGTTTATTTTGGTGTTAAACAGCCGTTAAATTAGGACCAAATTGGTAATTTTGTTATAGTCAAGGGACCATTTCGGTAATTAATTTTGACTGAAATGGTCCCTTGACTATAGTAAAAATTACCAATTTGGTCCCGATTTAACGGATATCAAATGGTAAAATAAACGGAGGACCAAATTGGTTAATTTTTTCAAAGTCGAGGACTTAATTGGGCAAGAAAAATTGTCAAGGACCAAAGTGGTGAAATCCCAATAGTCGAGGGACCAAATCGGTAATTAACTCTTTTAAAAATTATAAATACCTTTTTTCAAAAAAAAAATTTATAAATACCTTGTTTTAAAAATTAAAATTATAGATACCTTGTTGTACTCATGTGATCAATGAAAAGAATATGTATATATATAAGGAATGATTCATGATGTTTTGAGGTAAAATTGAAAATTGGTTTGATCCATCCATTTGGATAGATCAGAATATATATCAGATTGACGGTTAGGATTGTAAACAAAAAATAAGGGAAAAATAATTAGGGTTAGTTTTGTAAATATTACTATGTATAAATTTAATTAAAAGTTTGTAATAATTATAAAATTGACTTTATACTTTTTTCACTAAAATCATCAACTATCGGCCAACGCTGATGAACGTCTATGATTGATCCTCACTTTTTACCTGAGAGGTTGTTCTCACATAACCATCCCATATATATATATATATATATGGTAACACATGCATAGTTCAATTTGGAATTTGGCACAAACACGTGAATGAATGTTTTGAAAATAATATATTAAAAGTGCACTCCAATTAATTTAAACTTTTGAGTTAATTAGGAGATTTTATTATGAATTAGTAAAGAGTTTACATAATAATCAAGTAAAATAAATTTAATATTATATTAAAATGAAATGTAAATATTATGTAGTGATTTTTGTAAGAAAATATATGGTGACTTGTAAACTTAGGTTGAACCTAGCTAGCTAATATAATCGGCAAGTCCATTTCACGGTCATCTTGATTTAGATACATTGGACTGTAAAGATATCATCACATACTATCATATGATAAGTCAAAATAATATTGATGCGTAGCCTAAAAAAATGATCGAAATTGCAAGATTCATCTCTGACCAATAGTAGCATTAATTAAGAGTGTGCTAATTGGACTGTAAAGATATCATCACATACTATCATATGATAAGTCAAAATAATATTGATGCGTAGCCTAAAAAAATGATCGAAATTGCAAGATTCATCTCTGACCAATAGTAGCATTAATTAAGAGTGTGCTAATTTGATCTGAACAATATACTAAGCTATTTGGATTTGACCCTCCACTGTATGTTGAAAATTTGGAAACATCCAAAGTTACATTCAACCAAATTGTTTGGCATGGTTTGAGAAATACGTTTTTGGAAGAAAAAGAGGGCACAAATGAAGAAAAAAAAAAGAGCTACTCTATTTCAACAATCATCCTAATACACAGTTATCCGAATAATCTTCCCAATGAATCGACTCACTCTATTACAATGTAGTATCTGACCAGGGATCGAACATGTGACCTCTATTTAAAAGAGTAGCAGTTATGTCGCTTGACTACAAGGTTTTTGACAATGTATAAATATATTTGTAAGTCAATCTATCACTATATTATGTTATCTAAAAAAAAGTCTTTAATTTGTTTTTCCTTTTAAGTATTAAGTCATACTTGGCGTAATTTTAAAATTACAAAGTCTTTAAGAAACTGACAAATGAAGGCATATGTAGTATATATAAAATTAGTTGCAATTTTTTGACTTAATCAAGCTACGAACGTTGATTCATCTAATTTGACTGCAAATTCTTCATCAGATCACTAGCAACTAGCAATTGATCGTAAGTGACAAAGTAACCTAAAACCAATTCAATTCAATTATTCTTTATTCAATCTGCAGATTGTTCCTATTCTTGTTTTTAAGCTTTCGTTGTCACTCTTAATGCTCCATAGACTTTCTCGCTTGGCCGTTCCGATCCGGCGCGGCACTATTGTCTCTTGCCCAATTTCTCCCATCCTTTCGTTTACTTCAATCCTAAAATATTTCTTAAAAGAATATAAAAATAAAATTCGTTTGACTAAAGTAATATATATATGTTTGCAAAATTTACATTTTACTAAAACTCTCATTCCCATAGCTATCAAACCATTAGGTAATAAATGCATGCATGAATTTTGAAACTTTGATGATTTGTGACAAATGCATGTAATTGGTACGTGCAGTGCAGTGCTAGCTAGCCAATTTCAAGGCAACCAAATAATTCCATAGGTGGATATATATCTACCCAACTATTTTTTTTTATAGAAATATCTACTAACTAATTGATTGATAACTAACAACCAAGTAAATTGGTGTGGAAATTGTTAATCTAGTAGTTATATCGTGAACAAGGTGGCCTGGATAACTAAAATTTGACCACTTTCTATTTATAAAAAAAATTAATATAAAAAATATATCATTAAAAAACTCTAATTAATAGTTTAGATGACATTAATATTGATTTTTTATTTTTTTAAAGTAAATGTGTAATACATAAAGTTATTAGTGTAACTACAAAATTTCACTATTGTAATTATTTGTAAATTCACTATTGTAAATACATTAATTCAATATTATTAATGCCATTTTTATGTATCTGTAATATTATTTTTAGATATTTCAAATTTTATTTATCTACGATATTATTTGTATGTACCTAAATTTAATCTACAAGATGGACCAAGAATTTGCCGTGATAATATTGGTAGTCAATATGTTAATGAGACCGAACCTAAACGCACTTGATGCTTAATTGCTTAGAATAAAATATTAATTTTCATATTGACCATAAAGCTTATTTCCAGTCTTGTAAGAATACTGAGACTTTTCCTAATCCTTTTTTTTTTAATCGTATTTTAAAATGGCAAAAACTTGTATCACACCGTTTCACAGATCCTTGTTCAATTCATGAGATAAGTCGGGTCAAGATTAAATGTACTTTGTAATACTTATACTCATGGTTGAAACAATCGCTAGGCGCTCGGGGAGCGCCTAGCACCTAGGACGCCTAGCCGGGGATTAATCGGCGCCTAGGCGCCCGTGTATTTTTTTATTCTTTAAAAATTTGTTTAAGTATTTTTAATTTTTTAAAGACTAATAATTATAAATTATATAATACTTTAATAATAAATACTAAAATATTAAATATTAACCTAAAAATATCTAAACTTTGTACAATTTAGGATTATTTCGCTCAAAACGATGTTGTTTTGAGTGAAATAACCCATTAAAAAAAACAATAGTTAATCGACCGACTAGAAGGCCTAGTCGGTCTAGTCGACGCCTAGGCGGTCAGCGCCTAAGCGGCCTAGGCGGTGCTTTGGCGGCCTAGGCGGAGCTTAGGCGGCCTAGGCGGTCACCTAGCCGGCCAGCCGCCTAGACCACCATTTAATGTGATACGCTAGGCGGTTGACCAGCGCCTAGCGCCTAGGCGGGGATTAATCGGTGCCTAGGCGGGATTTTTGCAACACTGCTTATACTAGCAAATACAATACTAAATCTCGATCGACCCTACCTTTATTACATGTACTATGTACATGTATTCTTATAAACAAGATATATAGTAAAGATTCGGGGACAATTCCAACCGAATTGATTGGACAGAGCTCTGAATGAAAAGTGTTACTCAAAGCAATTCAAAATGATTGCAAATTTAGGTGACAAATCTCGATCGACCCTATCTTTATTATTTATTCTTTCTTTATAAAACGTATACATTATTTTATAGTAAAATATCAAGCTTAAAGAACACATGAAACAGTAGTTTATGAACTGTATTTGCCCATTTAATTACTTCTTAGGAGCCGCCATTGTAAAATATGGTCAATGCTTGGATATGTATAATCATTCGAATCTGCTTTAGTCTTTAATTTAATTTAAACCAATAAAGAAATATAGTACGTGGTCGGTCCACCTCCATTTCTGATCAGTGCGGCCAAGTCGAATAAATCCGTCCACACTCCACACAACCTTTAAATTAACGCAATAATAATAATAATAATAATAATAATAACAATAATAACAACAACAACATACCTTTCCCTTAACACATTGAAATTTCCAATTAAATATTCTTAATTAACAAAAGTTACGGGTAGACTTGGCCAGATTCCACTTTTTGTCCTTTTTGTCAATCAAGTCAGTATTATTTAATTATTTAATCGTTGTTTTTTTGTTCTAACACTTCCATAGTGTAGTTTTTAACCTTAACTACAATCGATCTCTAATAATTAATTAAACTGGCCAGGTGACCTGCCTGAATTCTTAACTCTTACCCACAATTTATTTTTTGGAATCAATTAAGCTGTACAAATAAATGGGTCCGAGTGCTTAGTCCAGTGTATATATAAGTATCCATTTCCATTACCATAACACTCATCTAATATACCAAAAAAGAAAACGTTACGTGCAATATGGAAGCGTTGTATGTCTCTCTTCTTTGCTTCTTTGTTCTATTAGTCTCCATTTCCCTCCACTTACTCTTTTACAAGAACAAGTCCTCCGGCGGTCCCCTGCCGCCCGGCAAGACCGGATGGCCGTTCATCGGAGAGAGCTTGACGTTTCTCTCTACCGGGTGGAAGGGCCAGCCGGAAAAGTTCATTTTTGATCGGATGGCCAAATACTCGTCCGCCGTGTTTCGAACACACCTCCTTGGAGAAAAGGCGGCCGTCTTCTGCGGCGCCGCCGGCAACAAGTTCCTGTTCTCCAACGAGAACAAGCTGGTGGAGGCGTGGTGGCCGGAGTCGGTGAACAAGGTTTTCCCGTCCTCGACGCAAACGTCGTCCAAGGAGGAAGCGATCAGGATGAGGAAGATGCTTCCTAATTTCCTCAAGCCGGAGGCCCTGCAACGCTACGTCGGAATCATGGACCATATCGCCCGCCGCCACTTCGCCGACGGCTGGGAAACTATGGACAAGGTTAATATTTTTTGAGTTCTATTGTCGTAATATTGTAGTATCTGTTCATAGACTAGATCGCATGACCACCATATAAAAAAGTTACTACATGTCATTTGAGCACAAGATGTTTAGCTGGATAAGATTAATATATTAAAGAGATTAATATATATATATATATATATATATATATATATATATATATATATATTCTTATTTTGTCATTATATATTTTCCCTTATTATTTAACTTCTTTCTAATTCTCAATATTATTCCGCAATATTATTAACAGGTTGAAGTCTTTCCTCTGACCAAACGCTACACCTTCTGGCTAGCCTGCCGGCTCTTCATCAGCGTGGAGGACCCGGCTCACGTCGCCCGGTTCGCCGAGCCATTCAACGCCATAGCCTCGGGGCTCATCTCCATCCCCATAGATCTACCCGGAACGCCTTTCCGACGAGCCATAAAAGCCTCGAACTTCATACGAAAGGAGCTGGTGGTAATCATCAAGCAGAGAAAATTAGATTTGGCGGAGGGGAAGGCATCGCCCACTCAAGATATTCTGTCGCACATGCTCCTCACCGCCGACGAAAACGGGAAGTTCATGCCTGAGTTGGAAATTGCCGACAAGATTTTGGGCCTTCTCATCGGCGGCCACGACACTGCCAGCTCTGCATGCGCCTTCATCGTCAAGTATTTGGCTGAGCTTCCTGAAATATATCAAGGTGTCTACAAGGGTAAGCATGCACATATATACCTACCTGAGTATATTTGAGTGAAAAGACAGGATCCATTCTGCACATATATATACATAGTTGTCCCTAACAAATTAAATGTATATTTTCATGAAATATATATTTGACATTTTATGATGAGATGAATAACGTTGTATGTAATTAATGATGAGCAGAACAAATGGAGATTGCGGAGTCAAAAGCTGAGGGAGAAATGTTGAGGTGGGAAGACATTCAGAAAATGAAATATTCATGGAACGTGGCATGTGAAGTTTTAAGATTGGCACCACCGCTGCAGGGTGCATTCAGGGAAGCCATTGCTGATTTCACCTTCAATGGTTTCTACATTCCCAAAGGATGGAAGGTAATAATTAATTAATTTAACTTAACACTACAATTTTATTTTTTTTGGGTTATATATCAGTCTAAATTAAGTTTGAGATATATATAAATAACAAATGTGCCCGCAGTTATATTGGAGTGCGAACTCGACACACAGAGATCCCAAAGTATTCTCAGAGCCAGAAAAATTCAACCCGGAACGATTCGAAGGCACTGGACCGGCACCTTACACATTCGTGCCGTTCGGAGGCGGGCCGAGGATGTGCCCCGGCAAAGAGTATGCACGGCTAGAAATACTGGTGTTCATGCACCACCTGGTGAAGAGGTTCAAGTGGGAGAAAATGATCCCAGATGAGAAGATTATTGTTGATCCAATGCCTATCCCGGCTAAGGGCCTCCCTATTCGCCTCTTTCCTCATCAAAAATCCTAATCCAATTGGAATATTTCAACCATCTCAATCCTCCCAAGCGCCCTCTTATATATAATTATACATGCTTGTTTGAATTTTCTAAAATGAGAATTAATATGTAATTAAATTGCATTAGTTACACATCGGACTTAGCTCCACTACTATACCATGTCATACGTACGCAGAGTGTTTTAATTGGTTTATTGTATTTTACTTGTATAAGTGATATTATTATAGCAAGTACTTTACCAGACTTTATATATGATGTTGAATTATACACACACATTTTTTTCATATACCTTAAACTATGATTAATACTTCTATCTACAATACAAATTCAAGTATTAGCTCTGATCTCTAAATCTTGTGGTTAGGGAGAGAAATCACTTTCGCATGCCACAAGTGAAAAAAGAGGCTGAGAATGGTCATGGGTGATGTTTGGCTCGATCTACGGATGCTTTGTGAAGTTGAGTTAGTGTGTTTCTATCTTATTGATTAAAAAAAAAAACTTTATTTTCATTGATTATGTGAGTTAATTGTCCAGATTAATAAAGAGTAAAAGTTATAATTAAATAAAAATAACAATAAAATAATGACAAGAAAACCCTCTCCTTCCCGCTCTAGTACCAGACTACCAGTGTACCACGTTGATTATTATGTGGTAATTTAGGCAAGTTGGAAGTAGACTTGCTAGTTAGCGTGTTTCTCTCTACCTACTTAATTTTTTTTAGATCTTTATTTTAATTAACTATATGTGAATTTATTTTCAAAAAAAATAATTATATATGAATTTACGTGTGAAAAAATTAAAAATCAATTTCAGTTTTATGTTTGAAAAATTAAACGAATCAGATTATATTAAAAAAAAATACGATGATATTTTTATAATTATAACAACTTTACTATGCAAAAAATAACAGCTGGGTTGCCTTCCCCTGTGAAAGAGAAGGCGACCACGCTCTGGTCGCTCGACTACTATTTTTTAAAATAGATTATACATAAGTCTAATTTGCGTCTGATGTATAAAATACATCAGGCGCAAGCCCGACTTAAGTATAAGTATTTTGAGAAAAAAACACACACACACAATGACATACTACTTTGGGACATGTGTTTGCGCAAACGTTTTTTCTTTTTTTTTTTTTCTTTTTCAGTTATGTTTTTCAAACGTCCTATTTTTGTCTACTCTTTGAGTTTTTGTTCTATTAGGATCTTTTTCACCATTTTTTGAGAGTGTGTTGCGTTTCTTTGTTGTGCGTTTTCTAACATTATTAGTGTTTTTTTGCATAACTAATGACGGCCGCACGTTATGACATGACCGCACTGAAACTTGGTCATATATATATATATATATATATATATATATATATATATATATATATATATATATATATACTTTTTGTCCGGCCACCTCCCCACCCCCGCATGACTATTATCGGATAGCTTATTAATTTAATTAGGCAGGTTGGACAATTGGAGTATTATGGTTTCTTTGTCCATAACCTAACCCACTTCATGCGATTGGATGGCGTATACTTGGGATACTAAGCAGGTTATATCCCACCCAATTAAATTACACATTCATTAATTTTTGTCAATTCATAATTATATATTTAGGGCTCGTTTGGTTCGCGGAAAATATTTGAAAGGAAGTGGAAGTGCAATTCCATGGAAAAGTATTTACTAGGAAAATGAATTCTATTGTTTGGTTGGTGGAAAAGAAATTACTGAGAATATGAATTCTATTGTTTGGTTGGGTGTAAAAGAGTAAGGAAAATATGTTTAAAAGACCAATATGCCTTTATGTATTAATAATATAATAAAATTAATAATAATTTTGTTTCAAATTGGGGGCAATTAGTACTACGTATTTCTTTATGAAAGATGATTGGGCTAAATTTTTTTTTTGAGCAATGATTGGGCCAAATTTTAGGTTTTCTGCTTTTCTTCGTTCTTCTCCCCAACTCCTCCATCCTCATTTTCCGATTGTTTTGCGCCATTCTCCAGTCGGCAGAGCCAGAGAGACAGATACCAGAGGGTCGCCGGGTAGATGCGGTGTCGTCGTCGAGGGCTCGCGGCGGATGCGCAGCAAAGGCGAGGCGAGGCGGACTCAGAAGAGTCAGGCGAGCTGGAAGCAGTCCACCGTCAGCGAGAAGAGTCGGAAGAAACGGGATGAGGAAGAAGAAAAAGCAAGGGTAAAATAGTCTTCACAAATCAAACTTTCTTCCCAACAACACCGGAAAATAAAATCCTAAGGTTTACCTCGGATTTTGTTTTCCTCCAAAATGAAGAAGTGAAGTTCCAATGGAAAATCAATTCCTATGAACCAAACATGGGAAGTCAAAATTTTCTGAAAATCTTTTCCTGGGAAGTGTTTTTCCACCCAACCAAACATGCTCTTAGGGAAAATGATGGTTATAGTCCATCAATTATATCATATTGTAGACTCGGTCCATGAATTATTATTATATACAAATTCTCTCCTTTAATTATGTGTAAAGTGACAATTTTAGTCCACCACGAACAAATTATATTAAAATTAATAATGCATTTTAAATTCCAAAATTATTGAGGGACTTTACCTTAGTCAGTTTTATATATATCATTTTGTATTAAATAATTAATTAATCATTGAATTAGACACACACATTTTTTTCCCCACAAGAGTGTAGTTAAAAATTTAAAATTGTTTTGGTTTCTAAGTTTATTAAATATTATATTGTCACTAGTTGAAATAAATATTACGAATTTAAGTACGTTGTTTTCATGTCAATAAGTTGGAATGAGTCTTCAATCTATAAACACTTGCGATTCATATGTCGTCATTTTCATTTTCTATAAAAAGAAAAAGAAAAATAAAAAGAGAGTAGTGGTTCTACCACAATTGAATTTTCAAATTTTCATTTGCAACAAGACATCATATAAAGAAAAAAAAAAAGCATATTATATCATTCACAGA
This sequence comes from Ipomoea triloba, assembly GCF_003576645.1. Classification (NCBI taxonomy): domain Eukaryota; kingdom Viridiplantae; phylum Streptophyta; class Magnoliopsida; order Solanales; family Convolvulaceae; genus Ipomoea; species Ipomoea triloba. Next base: position 33,353,997 of record NC_044916.1, on the reverse strand, counting down.
TATAAAAAAAATGTTATTAAATACTCCGTAGTTTGCTCACATAAAGAAATTTTAATATAAAAAACTGGTATTAATATACATATTATAATTCACAAATCAATGTTTTTTTTTTGAGTATCCATTTTGCTTAAATGCTATTCAAGAATCTATGTAAAAAAAACAAAAACATTACAAATAATACATATTAGTCATATATCTATATCTATATTATATATAAAAGCAATATCCTCCTCTAAAGTTTTCCCGCCCAAACGTAGGGGTATTTTAGTAATATGGTAATTATTATTATGATAGAATAATATTAATTATTGATTGTAATTATTATTATTATGATAGAGCTTAGCCAACATAGAGATTCCTTTCATTTGATTATAATTTATTTTTGTTATTTAAAATAGTATCAATTAGCCATGCTCTTCCTTCTAGTTTTTGTTTAGACTTTTCCTAATATAAATTTTAAGCAATCAATTTCAACACTAATATACAAATCTTATAATTTCAAATAAATGTACACTTTCAAATATTAGAATTGTTTATAATTTCATCATCAATTATATATATATATATATATATATATAGTGTCATAATCATGTGTGGCCGCTCCTTAACGTGCGATCAGTGCAGCCTCACTACTATGTATACAAATATATACCACTCAATGTTAGAAAATGCACCGCACAAATATGCATCATTAGGTACGCATCACCAAAAAATACACCACTAGGCATGCAAATATACACCACACAGTGTTAACAAATGCACCATTAGGGACAGGGAAATTATGGTGCATTATTTTGGGTGTGTGGTGTGTTTTTTGGTGTTTTTTTGTATTTTCATTGTGGAGTGTTTTCTTACATTGAGTGGTGCATTTTATAACATTGAGTGGTGTGAACCGCACCGACCGCACGGGAAGGCGTGGCTACATTTGAACATATTTCTATATAGTGGTGAGGCCGCACTGACCGCACGTTAAGGGGCGGCCTATATATATATAAAGTTTATTCGTGCATCACACGGGTACGTGCATCACACGGGTAATTTTCTATAAGTATATATACTACATGTGTATTTTATGTTTTATCAATGATTTTAGGATGTTTCTTCCATATAGAAAATATTATAAACCATTATAAATACTATTAAATATTTTACAAAGTTAAATCCTTTATATTGTATTAAATAAATCCGGTATGTTTGCTAATAAGGTAGATAGTGTATACATAGGGGTGAATAATAAAAATAAGAGCCACAAAATGGTCTCACATTGAAAAAGAACTTTTAATTCATAAAATGGTCATCATAAGTTACATAAATCATATTATATAGCAAATTTTTTAAAATAAATGCAATTAAATGAGTCATATATATATATATATATATATATATATTTAAAAAAAAGAGTCATATATTATTGATACTTTTGCATTAATCTTTATAATCAAATAAACATACACTCTCAAATATTATAATTATTTATATCTTCACATTTAATTTGTATTATTTAAATATATAATATAAAAATTAATCCGTGCATTACACGAGTAGTTTACTAGTTACACTAATATATAAATATGAAACTGATCATATAAATATTACCTTGATTATTTAGAAAGATAAATTCTTTCTGACTAGTAAATTGACATTTAACTTTGAAACTAAAGATAAGTAGATATATATACACCGTACATGTTTATAAATCTTAGAAAACTACCAATTATTCATTATAAATGAAGAGAATCGGTATATATGAATATTTAGTTGAGGGAATTTGAGAAAATTTTATGAAATGACTAATATGTTTTCTAATAATTGAAGAATTTGAAATGCAATGTTAATTTTTAGCTACACTCCAATGGCAATTTTTTTTTAAATCTCCATCAAACTCAATTATTAATTAATTGAAATATAATTTTACACAATTTGTTACCTTTTAAAATTAGTTAGGAAGAATTTAAAAAAAGATTAAACTCTCAACGGATTAATTTAGTCGGTGCGGATCTCTCGGTATATATAGGGCGCATGGTATCCTGCAAAACTAGTTGTCTCTCCGAAACCCTCACCCCCTCTATATCGCCCAAAACTCCCTCCCTCACTAAATTGCACTAAATTGTATAGCAGATTAGCAGATATTCCACAGCCTCTATCTCAACTCTTCTAATCCGGTCCTCACCAAAACTACCTCAGTCCCTCACCAAAACCTTCATATTATATCACCGCCTCTCTCTCCTTTGTTTTTAGATATAGAGAAAGATCTCAGAGAGAGTTGGAAGAGGAGGGAGGAGGAAGGACTGCGAGATACCAGAAAGAAGAAGATTTCGTTTTTCCAGGCATATTTGAAAGAATGGCTTCAAGACCAGGAGGAGGTAATTTCAAAGATTTTATTACTAATATGATTCTTTAATCTCGCTCGATCAAATGGCGTCTTGATTTTCTTGCTTTTCCGATTTTGGACTCGTTTAATATAATCCAGGGCTGGGGAGTTGTGTTCTTGACTGCTCATGAACTGTTTGATTTATTTCATACTGGTTTCTTGATTGGGTTTTTGCAATATTTCTTTTCATGAGTTACTAATGTGTTTATGAGTTATGTATGAAAACTAAGATTGTTAGAAGTCAAATTTTATGTACAATATATTTGATTTGGAGTAATTAAGATAGAATTCATACGTGACTCTTGTCTTTGTAGATCATAAACATTCTGTGTTAAAAATCCTTCTTTTGGGTGCTTGTTACCTAATGATATGCGTTTCTTTCAATTTTTCTGATTTGATGTATGAAAACAGGAGTGTTAAATGCCAATTATTCTGTAAATTTATTTGATTTGGAGTAATTTATAGATTAGGACAGAAATATTCTTTGTTAAAATGTCAGATTTTTTGGGTGTTTGTTACTCGTAATGGAATGTATTTCTTTTGATTTTTGCAAGTGTTTCTGATTTGGTGTATGAAAAAGAGTCTTTCAATTTATTTGATGGAGTAATTAAGATGAAACTTTATAAGAGACATTTGTCTTTGTAGATCAGAAATATTAATTTTTGGGTGTTTTCTTGCCTAATGTAAATGAATAGCAGATTTGCAGTTGAGGGAGTTGTTGCTGGGGAACGGAGTAAAAGAACATGGCGGCAGAGGGAAGGAATTGTCGGGTACTTGGGGATATTGGCAATATGGTTACCCTTCGAGGGGCTGAAGGCAAGCAGCAGCTTCCTCAGGGGTCTAGCCCCCTCACAAGTCACAAGGGGTTTTTGTGCACAACTACTGGCTAAGCTGCAGAAGCTGACAAGAACTGGGTTGGCGGCTATAATTTCTCTATTCAATAGTGTTAAATGATGCTTAGGACCCATTATTAATTATTTATGCCATGCCCCCACACCCCATCATCATGCTTTGTTGCTGTAAATCTGAAGTTCTAAAGAACTTGTCCCTTGCCTTAATCTCTTGATTTGCTGCAGAAACATATTGGTCTGTGAATGTGGATGGAGTTGCTGCTGCAAATGGAGTTGCCTAGAAAGCCTCCTCCCCAGAAAGAGAGCTACTGTGAAGCCAATCAAGCCTGAAGCTGTGATTGTAATCAGCCCTGACACTAAAGAAGAGGTGAAGGAAAAGAACAACCTCCGCAGAAAGGCAGCAGCTGAAGATTCATCTAGAAAGAGTTATACTGCAACTCTCACTGCTCGAAGCAAGGTTGATTGAGACTCATTCTCTGTTGATCTCATCTCTCCGAATGAATAAAAGTCTTTTGTTTCTGTTGATTGAATAATTGGAGTTCTCTTTAAGTCTTTTGTTTCTGTTGATTGAATAATTGGAGTTCTCTTTGGTCTTTTATTGTTTTTGCATAGGCTGCTTGTGGACTGAACATTACTTTTATTGTTTTTGCATAGGCTGCTTGTGGACTGAACATTAAATTTATTGTTTTTGCATAGGCTGCTTGTGGACTGAACATTAAATTTATTGTTTTTGCATAGGCTGCTTGTGGACTGAACATTAAATTACCTGTTTTTGCATAGGCTGCTTGTGGACTGAACATTAAATTACCAAAGGAGAAGATTGAAGATATTGATGCTGGAGATGTGTACAATGAGTTGGCAGTTCTGGTGTATGCAGAAGACATTTACAAGTTTTAAAAGGAAGCTGAGGTAAATCACCATTGGCTGTGTTTTACTGTATAATTACCATTGGCTGTTTTTGAAATTCTTGTATAAGGCTGCGTTTACTGTATAGCGCTAGATCAATGTCAATATTCTTTAGGGGAGTCTGTTAGTATTCTCTTAAGTCTTTTGTTTCTGTTGATTGAATAATTGGAGTTTTCAACATCTTTTGTTTATGCTGATTGAATAATTGGAGTTTTCTTTGGACTTTTATTGTTTTTGCATAGGCTGCTTGTGGACTGAACATTAAATTACCAATGGAGAAGATTGAAGATATTGATGCTGGAGATGTGTACAATGAGTTGGCAGTTGTGGAGTATGCAGAAGACATTTACAAGTTCTACAAGGAAGCTGAGGCAAATCACCTATGCAGAAGACATTTACAAGTTCTACAAGGAAGCTGAGGCAAATCACCTATGCAGAAGACATTTACAAGTTATACTAAAATGGAAAAATTGAGGATTTAGAGGTCTACAAGGCTGCTTGGTGACTCACTTCTTCCCCGCTTTTTATTGCCTCTTCTGATTATTATTTTAATTTTTATTGCCTATTCGCCTATTCTTCTGTTTATTATTTTAATTTTTATTGCCTATTTGCCTCTTCTCTAGTTTATTAATATTATTATTATTATTATTATTATTATTATTATCTTCATTATTGTTATTATCTTTATTATCTTTATTATTATTATTATTATTATCTTTATTATTATTATTATTATTATTATTATCATTATTATCTTTATTATTATTATTATTATTATTATTATTATCTTTATTATCTGTATTATTATTATCATTATTCTTTATTATTATTATTATTACTAATTTTCAGTTTTCTTTTTGTTTTCTTTTTTGAGTTACTTTTTTCAAGTGTTCTTTTTTTTTTTTTTTTTTCCACATTTCCGTTTTCTTATATTTCTTTTTTGAGTTACTTTTTTTCAAGTGTTTTTTTTTTTTTTCACATTTTAGTTTTCTTATATATATATATATATATATATATATATATATATATATATATATATATATAATTTTTATCCTTTCCTTCCCTTCCATTCTCCAATTTTTCTTAGTCTTTTTATTACTCTTCCCCTTCCATCTTCTACTTCCTACAACGTGAACTTTACTGATAATTTTGATGTGGTTAAAATGATGAATATATCTTGAAGAATTGAACTTTATATTGTTTAATGCTTTAAGAATTTCAGGATATTATGCTGTGTGGTGGATCTGATTCAGTAATTATACCAACTGGTATTATATATTTTATAATTAAATACATTGATTTAGCTAGCTATTTGTGGTTGTCACATATTGAATGTCTGTTGCAGGAGTGGGTGGATTTATTGCTTGCAGGGCACTTTCTCAGAGAAACAATGATCCTACTAGAGCTTCTCTACCTTTGGATAGTGTAATGTCATTATTGCTTGCATCTGCTGATATTGCTATTGACAGGACCGCGATGGGTTTGTCATGGGTGAAGGAGCTGGAGTTCTGCTTCTGGAAGAACTTGAGCATGCGAAGGTAACTCTCACATGTACTTTCCAAGTCTAGTTGTTTCATTCATTTCCTTATCATCCCATGCAACCAGAATTTTCCTTGTTTGAGTGAGCAGAAAAGAGGTGCAACAATCTATGCTGAATTTCTCGGTGGAAGAACCTCACCCTGAAGGTTATTCTTTCAGCTATTGAAAATGATTTTAAACCTGCTGATTTTCTTAATCTCCTCATGACCTACGCTAACTTCGACTGGTTGTCAATTGTCATTGTCCTTGTAGTTAAGCTGTTTTACTACTCTCTGTATCTTTGCTGGAATTAGGTCACTCAATCAAAAAAAATCAGTTTTCTTTTGTTTATTGTTTGTAGTTGAACACGCCTTTATAAAAGAGTGCAGTTACTGGTGTTGTCCTATGCATAGAGAGGGCAATAGCTAATTCTGGGTTATGCAAGGATGATGTTAGCTATATAAGACTATATACCAGGGTCCTTTTAGAGAAGCCATTAAAGACTATATACTATGGTTTTTTTATGCTCTCAAAAGGTTGAATCTTCAACCCAAGGGCCCTTCATGTCCCGACTCGACAAAGCATTTGTTGTTTTTCTATTCCAAAGGGTGCATGTTTTTTAGAGTAAAGAGTAATAATGAGTGAATGAACATCAATAAAGATATATTGGAGTGTGAATTCAACAAATATTTTTCGGAACCTAAAAAATTCGACCCTTCAAGGTTCAAAGGAAAAAGACCGGCTCTGTACACATACATGCCATTTGGAGGAGGTCTCAAGATGTGTCATGGGAAAGAGTATGCACGACTAGAAATTCTTGTTTTCATGCACGACTAGTGAAGAGATTCCAATGGGACAAAATAATTCCAGACGAGAAAGTCGTCTTCAATCCAATGCCAATTCCGGCCAAGGGACTCCCCGTCCGCCTCTATCCCCATACCCATAACCCATAACAACCCATATTAGACCAACGATATGATTACACCCACAAATACCATCTTCGTTTCAATTTGTCCATGAATTATTTAATTTTAGCTACTTCTTACTATACCTTTTGTTGTATTTTTATTGGATGCCGCTCCTCATGAGTGTTGGATCACAAAGAGTGTGTACAATTAATTAATTAATACTAAAGTATAAATAAATAACACCATTTGTAATGTTCTTTATTCATTAGATTCTGTTATTTTTTACCATCTAATAATATAAAATATTTGATACGGATAGCATTTTCCTTCTCCCTAATATAAATCTCATAATACTCAATAGGAGTGTACTATGTAGCATTACTTCACAAAATTATATTCAATTTTTTTAAAACTCGCATAAAAGCGTATTGGTAAGACATTCATTAAACTAAAACTCAATATTCAAATGTTCAAGCTACAATGTTCACTCAATATGTAATACTCCGTATTAAGATGTTCAATATACAGAACACTCTAATCTAAAAATGCATGAAAATAAGCTATGAATGCACCATTATGACAGAAAGTTGAATTTAAAAATAAAAAATAAAGAAAAATTTAGGAGTACAGTTAATAAAAAGGTGAGGGGAAAAGGTTTTAAATTGAAGGCCAAGTTATGAAGAACCATAAAGAAAAGATAGAAAAGAGAAATTGCAGCTTCTTACTACGAGTCTACGAGGAGAAAAAAAAATTGTCGCGCAAAAATCACAAAACATGAATTAATATAATAATAATAACAACAAAAATACACTGGACCGTCTGCGTTGTTTGCTACTACTACTGTAATATAAACTCTTTCTATAATCATAATTTCCAATAAAGCACAGGTAGAGGCATACTAATCAAATAAGACTATTATACACACCAGAATCACAACAGAAACTCCTATTGAGTTCCTAACATCATCAAGAAGAAGCTCCTTCAGTGTCAAAAAGGAAAGATGGATGTCAGTAACTCAGCCACCAGGCGAAAATAAAGCAAACTGAAAATCCCGACGAATCACAGATGAATTAGTCACTTCAAGAATTTGAGCTCAACAATTGTGCAAAGATGTGGAAGTGAAAGCCACCAAAATCCATATATATTCTTTGTTGCAAGTGCAAAACCCAGGGATGCTGGAAAACCCATATATGCATTGCTGTTCTTAGTATGTGTAGAAGTTGTAACAATTAATTTCATCACTGTAATCACGATTGAGTGACATAAAGTACTGGAACAAGACCAGCCATCTTCCCATCCCTTCCGGGGCGTTTTTTCTTTACCTGAAACAAGTATAAAAATACCATAATAAGCTCATCATCTTGCTTTTGAAAAAGAGAGTGAATTTTTTCTTTTTCCATTTCATGGACAGGTGAGGGCACAGGGCAGAGAGGGAATCCTTGTTTAGGCATTATGCAATTTGTGACATGATTAATTTGAGGTTGGACTGCACACTTGGTCAATGATTAATTGGCAATAAGACACATAATGTAGCCAATGATTAACTACTTATCAGGTACAAATAGTATCATTCAGAAATGTATTGTTAGCAGAGACATGCAGTGATTGTCAAAGACAGACTAGACATAAAAGATTGTTCACTAGTGCCAATTCAAACAAGTATCAAACGTTTATGTTATGCTCTACTGGGAAAAAGTACACTTACATAGAACCAGCCATCAACTTCGTATTCAATTTCAACCTCTTCTCCAGCTGTCAGATTCAACTGCAAAAGGAAGATATACAAGTTAGCTCCAAACTTCAGGCAACATAGAAACAGAGACCCAAAAACAACAAATCAAGTCAGAAATAAAAATAATTGTCATTGTGAGCATGCACACACATTCAGAAAGTTCTATTGAATCCAAATATCCAATAACATTATTTTTGGAAAAGGAGATCTACAATGTTGATGATCCTACCTCATCATCGCCACCAGCAGTGAAGTCATAAAGTGCTGAACCAAACTGTGGGTTGCCTGAAGATGCCCGTTCATCATCATGTGATCCAAAACTGTAGGAACCAGAACTAGCTAAGGGGTTCTCAAACGACGCATTTCTTTCATGGATTGGTGAAGAATATGGTGGAGGCTCTTCCCGTATCTGGAAATGTGCTTTAATATGAAAACTTACAGATAAAAAAAAAATACAAACAAGATAGGAATCTGTTATGAGGCCTTACTGGAGAGCCAAGACCACCATAAGAACTGCCATAAGAATTATTAGAATACTGTGACCCACCCGATCTATCCTGTCAAAGGAAGGACAAATTGTGCATTAGAAAAGGAATGACACATATACACTGAAGTTCCATATGATATCTTCAGTCACCATCTACACTCCAAGGGAAATTCCTCTTCACACAATCTGATCGGCAAAACATGACAAAAGAGGGAAAAGAATTTGGTACAGGAATGTGGGCAAGCTTCCGTTCAATTTTTTATTCCACCCAAACTAGCAGAGTGTTTCCAACCATCAGGAACCTCCCAACTCTCTCTACCACAGAAATTCAACCAAAAAAAACAGAACAAAGAAAAAAAAAAAAAAAAAAAAA
>NC_044916.1:33333995-33344168 GCF_003576645.1 Ipomoea triloba | reverse complement strand
GGGGGGGGGGGGGGGGGGGGGGGTAAATACTAACATAAAAAACTATGCAACATTAAAATTATAAGCAATAACTATACCTACTCAGTCCATAGAGAGTTCTCAACTATTTGTACTAAATCTAAGAACCAAGACCATTTTAGATAAACCTAAGAACAATATGTTTCGTTGAATACTAAACAGACCTTTGTTTGAGAAGACCCATAGGTAGTTGGCTTGGAACTGAACAATGAGGGATAATTCAGTCCACCAAAGTGTGATGATATGGATGTCTCAACTGATCCTATTGAATCTGGTGATGAAGATCCAGATGATCTCGCATCATCTTCCTGCATCAAGTCAAAATTATATTAGAGGACCTTACTACTACAGTCCTACAAAATGTTTGTAATGAGCATGGATGATAGAATAGGTTACAGAATACCAACCTCCATTTCTGAAGTCTCCAAGAGAGTCTTAGCCCACATATCATCATAACTCATTGAAGGTCTAGAAACAACATTTTCCTCATCAACATCAGGGGCATCAGTACCAGCACCAGCAAGAAATTCATTAACCTATGGGGTTGGAAGGTTAAAAGAATTTACATGAAACACATATAGGAAGGTGTTATTCACATATTTTATCATAACCAAATACATAAAAGAACATCATGGAAAGGAAATTAAAAGAAAGTCTCAGTTTGGCAGAAGAGGAGGATCTTTTCATGTAATTAGGCTAACAAAAGTCATATAAAGCCTCTATTCTAGAGGATTCCATTGCATCATACTGTTCTAAGTTCTAACTACCAAAAATGACAGTATGACACATCATTTTTTAAGATTCTGAAGATGATTAAGTTCATTATATACAAGGCACTCAAGGACCATATCATTCAAAACTTCCCTCCATATGTTTATCATTATTTGTTGCCACAAAACTAAATATGAGAATTAGACACGAGGCAGGTCCAGGTATTTCTCAAAATAGTCTTTTGCATGAACCGGATGATGGTGGCAAAACTACAGATGCAGAAATGCAGCCACAGTGTTGCATGACAATAAAATCATCACCAGCTAGTCACAGATACGAGTTTTTCAGAGAAGGTATTGTGAACCGGAAAAGCAATGTTGCAATTGGTGATAAAAGTTGCCAGGACTCCGAACTATCAAATTTATTTCTTTTATTTTGCACTTGAACCCCAAAAACTAAATAAATACTTAGTAGAAAATTAGGAATAAAATAAATCATAATAAAAGTAATGAAAGTAGTTCCTAATGTTACAGTTTGCAGAAGCATTCAAAATATATTAATAAGTAGCAACTCTGTTAAATATATATAAGTAAATAAAATCGGATGTTAATTTGATGTAGTGTACCCTATTCATTGCAGGTGCATTGTTCCCCAATAAGCCATCATCACCCAGGCTTGTGGCCCAAGCATTAACAAGATCATCATCTAGTGTATCTGGCTCAGCAGATTTTGCTTTGGAGGTCTCATAAATAAGATCAGATATACCCGTCGCAACTGCTGGATCAGTGAGGCCAGTTGAGGCACTTATATTATGCCGAGTTCGATAGATATCAATGAGCTTTGCACTGTTTAGTATGTACATTGAAATGAGAACAATTCTAATTGACACAAAAGGTAATAAAGCACCTTAACCATTGAATAACCAAATATGGAAAATGACACTCAAATGTTATAATAGACACAAGAATATGATTGTGTGAATTTGAACTCCAAAAATTTCTATCCATGTTCACAAATGCACACATTCATGGTACTAAAACTGTGTAGTCTCTGGACAATAAAGTAGAACCTTACATTAGTGGGGTCAGCACACAGAATTGGGCAGAAAATCTCAGAGAGTTGCATATATAAAAGTGGACCACAAGTTTCTAGGTACTATAAGAAACAAATTCTCTCAATTAAGTGCTTTCTTTTAACAAGAAACTAATTTTCTGAATTATAAGCAACAAATTCTCACAATTAAGTGCTTCCTTGATGTTATAGCCTCTCAGCTAACATTATAGAAAATCTGTTGCATATATAAAGAGGACTACAAGTTTTCAGGTATAAGAAACAATTCTCTCAATTAAGTGCTCTCTTTTGCTAAGGAAACTAGCTTCTAGATCTTACACCTTTTCAACTAACATTTAAGAAAATCTGTTACTCACCAACAAATATAAGTAAAAAGGCAATTTACCTTGTAGGACCCAATGGAAGATATTTTGCTCGAGGAACATAACAGAACAGAGAAACAAGATCCAACAGCTTCTCGTGTGTTTCATATAGTTTTTTTAACTCATCATCAGTCCATTCCTTTTGGGCATTGTCATGATTCCGCATCTCCCTAAATGTTCAAGCACAAAAGCTTCATGAACAAACAACAGCAATGCTTTGATAGTAATATTCCTCTTGATTAAGTTAGGCAGAAAAGTATCTCATCCTTACTTTATTAAATCATCCTGTGCACTATACATTTCATCAAGGACTTTCAACATTGGACTTATTAAAGATCCAAGACCTGTACCACTTGCACCCTGGTCTTCTCCATTGCTAATATGCATATCTGAGAACTGAGATTGCACACCACCTTGTGCTAGAGTATGTAAAAGTTCATAGATCTGTAACCTATAAGGCTCGCCAGATCTAATTGCAATTGTGGTGAGAGCTTGAACGGCAATTATCCGGACCTGAAGATAAAAGTAAAAAACAATGTAAAGCCACAAAGACCGTAAAGAGACGTGAGAAATGGCACACATTACTACATTAGTAAAGCGGTTATCCTTGGAATTATACAATATAGAAATGCAGTCACATTGCATTTTGCTATGCTAGGTCCTCAGTAAAAGTAATTGAGATTCCAACATTGTCAGATCCCTCACCATTTAGAGAGGGAGACAGAGAAAAGAGATTATATAAAATTTAAATTTAAATTAATTAAAAAAAAAAAAAAAAACCCTCAACTTTTTCTAGTGTCAAGCATAGCTCTCCCAAGGAGAAAAAATAAATTTATACAAGAAAGATTTTAAAAATAACCTTGGATTTATTTATGACTTGACGAATTAATCACAGAAAGTAGATTCCATACTTAGAGTTTTAAGCATACGTTCAATGCCTTTTAAAGTAAGGTCGAAGGATCTACCCTTAAGTCCTTTTTCATGTTTATAATTAATGAGTCCCCCAGATAAGTCTAATGTTTGTTTTGAGTCTTTTTCCAATATAAAAGAAGAACCGCAGTAATTGATATATTCTATTTTCCGGTAAGACTTGTTGAGATGGACTTTATTCTATTGATATGATAACTTATGAATCTAACATAAGCACATCATGCCTCAATATTTTCATGAGTTGTGTATGGCAGACAAAATGAAAAATATTTTGGGCTTGCTTTCTTTGTTCAAACAAAACTTGTCAGTCAAAATGGTGGTATTGAGAAACTACATGTCAAAATGCATATAAGAAAGTTATTTCTGGTCTTTTTTCAATCAAAAGAATATCAACCAACATATATGTCAAAATGTGCATGTCAACAACCCTGTTAGTCTGGTAATCCAAAAAAAAAAAATGAAAAACAGTATTATTGTCTCCAAATAAGTAGTTCATCATGGGGGGGTGTTATGAAGATAATTCTCTGTTTTTAAGAGTTTATGGAGTAAATAAGTTAATTTTCAAAATTACCAAAATTCCATTACACAGGCAAGAGCAAAGCTATTAATTAAAGCAAAAACATATACCTCCCAGCTTCCATTAAAAGCACACCGCTGGAGTCGAGTTAAAGCACCAGAGAGGGTTGGATTACGAGAACTAGCAGCAGCAACCATTTTATCTGCATCTAACATCATTAATGCTGTACCAGGAGGGGTTGCTGATTCCCAAGCATATTCAGAAGCAGCATAATTTGCATTTTCTCCTAGGAACCACACCTGCAAGGATGTTACAGCCCATATATTCTTACTAATAAGGAAAATTGATCACCTTTCATTAACAGTTTAACTGATCACTTCATTCAATTGTTCATAACAGCAAAAGTAATACATACTGCTGCTTGGACCAATCTTTGCAATGCCAAAGCTGATTTTGGATCGGACACAGATACCCTATCAACTGAGGTAAGTCCTGACATCAAGTCTGGTTGGGGAGGTGGCAAATCAAGAACAATTGTAACTGCTTCCAGTGCTGTGTGTTTTCCATCTGGGCCAGCTCCAACTAGACAAGTCTAGAGATCACATGCATGCATATATTTATTGGATCAGAAGGGCATAGATCAACAATAACTAGCAGAAATTAAATTCAGGGAACTGTATAAAAAATAGTTTCAGTTTGACAAACTGTTTGATCCTTTAATCCATCGGGATACATTACAATTTTTAAGTCTAATGTGGATGGACACAAAAATGCAATTAGTTTATATAATTACAAAACCCTTAATTAATCTTCTTGCAATAAAATAAAAAGATAGGTAGCAATACTTATTTGCCTTAATTTTGAAAGGAAAATGAGTGCTTGATTGCCCAACTAGTTTGGAGCTTATCTACTCCAAAAAGTAGAAGTTGGGCCAAACACTACATATAAAATTGATTATAGGACTGTTTTTGAAGAAGCAATAAACTGCGTCAACCAATCTCCTTAAAATTCATGTCCAATTTGCTAAGTTAATGGCATACATCACTAACATGACTCAATATAATCAAACATTAACAATTCAGAAATAAGATGAATCATTTATGACGAAAAGAAAGCACAGGCAATGCCTGTTCTATTCAGCATGCAAGAAAAAGTAAATGTCATTTGTTATAACAGTGAAAATCTCACTTTCCATAGTAGTTGTAGCACATCTGCATCAATCTTGCCAGGAACTTTGGTTGCAAAAATTCTTGCTATTTCTAAAAGGGTAACTGCCATATCAGGAGTTGCCTGGCAAATTAATACCAAAGAGAGCATGAGTGCAAGGCACTATGGACACAGATGATATGAGTACAGAAAAACAAGTTTAGGCAGAATATATATAAGCATAAAAATTAAAAAGATTGAGACACATTCAAACAATTACATATTCAGAAGTAGAGACAGCAAATTCAGTACCAGTACCAAGAAACATATTTAAAGATTCATATTATTTAAAAAATGTAGGGAAACTGGGAAAGCATTAGAAGAATTTGAAAAGTATTTGAAGCAACATAAATATAACTTAAATGTGAGTGAGAGAGACAAATTCATGCTTGTTCAATGATCAGTTTGGTCAAACAAACATATGCCAACACATAAGCTTGGGTTCTTTCGGTGTATATAAAAACATGTCAATTCCCTTCAACTCTATTTTAGGGGTGTGCACAATTTGGTGAAAAATTGGCTAACCGAAACGGACAAATTTTAGTTTAACGATTTTTTAAACGAAATATTTCGGTTCGGTTAATGGTTAAGGATTTTTAAGAATTCTGATAACGGTTAATTTGGTTCAAAAGTGTCAGTAAACCGAATTACATGTGTATATATAAGTTTTAATTTTTTATAATTCATTAATCATACTATTAGACTAGTTTTTCAAATTTTATCATTTATGTATTGAGGTAATGAATATTTTGTGGTGTGAAACTATGAATTTAAAAATTTTGAATAAATTTTAGGGTTTTTAAATTGGACTAAAATATTTCGGTTAACCGAAAAAAATTTGGTTAGGTTAATTTAGAAATTGGAATTTCAATCTGGTTTTGCAAATTCAGTTCGGTTATTAACCGAATAAACACCCCTAATTTTAGGTTTTCAAAAAAAATACAATTTTGTCTGAAATGCACAAAAAATTGCAGCAATCAGCCAGAACCATGTGTTTAAACTCAGTTTAAAAAATAACAAATGCTACATGCTGTTGTTATATGTATACTGTATACAACTGCATGCAACAACAACAAAAAATGGCAACTGTTGAAGACAAAAATGCATACTAGAAAACAATGTCATGCACAAATCAAGCATTCGTGGGAGGGAATCTACTAGGAACATGCAAGCAACAAAAATAACATAACAGATATGAAGGAACTCCAGCTAAAATTTATCAAAATTAAACAATAAATGAGGAAACAAAAGGAAATTTAAACTTTCATATGACAGGCGGTATGATAGCTTATCAAAACATACAAACAATATAGGACAATTCATAGCATTTCTATCTAGTCATGTTCTGAAATGTAAGTATGTAACTGTTTCTCCAAGGTTTCGCAGCGCTGCAAGTTCCAGCATAGATAGATGAAAATAATCATATCCAATTGAATAGTGCAAGCAAAACAACGGTACCACCTTCAACTATACTTTGCTGACATCATCAGTATCAATGTTTTACTTACTGGCAATGAAAATGTCTAAGCTCCTAACCATGTGAGACATTTCCAGACTACAGTCAGTAATGATTTCTATAAGCACAAAGACTTAACTCTAATTAACTAAGAGACACCAGAAAAGCATCATTTCTAGACAGAAGGCAAAACTATAAGTATCACCAATTAATTGAAAAACAAAAGACCAAAAGAAAAACTGAAAAAGTATCAAATTCAGAAGTCCAGATGAAATCAAAGTACATAAAAACTAGAATAGCATAGAATAACATGAATAACTTGCAGAGACCAATTAGTTTGAATAAAATTTGAAGAAAACTAACTATCCAAAAACTAAGAAATCTCACTATTTGCCAATAGCATACCTTGAAACGAGCATGGAGTGTAAGTAATATGTCGTTTAGTAAAGTTGCTGGCCAAGTTGGGTCAGAGAGCTCTGATGCAATGATGGATTCCAATTCATCAAATGACTCATGTGGGCTTTGCATCCATATCAAAGCTTTTATAACCATAGCACGAACAAAGACACATTCACATGCAACAGTTGTCCGTACCACCTCCATTAAAGACGCCAACAAACTAGCAATTGTATCTTTCCCACTAGCTCCATTTGAAATTGAAGAAACTCTGCGTATGCCTAACAAAAAGAATTCAATCATTAGACAAAATGTGTAAGTGGTTTACTGATGAGGGATTATTAGAGGTCAGATGTTATGAGCATCTACTGAAGTTTAAATGGGCATTCTATGCATAAATTTATTTACCTCAAACAAAACCAAATGTTTTCATTATTAAGTACAAAAAATCAAAAATACTAGCCTTCAGACAAGGACATCCATCAGATAAAACAACTGAGCTCATGCTTCTTGTTTGGAATAACGTTGGGTTACCAATATTTTATATATATATATATATATATATATATATAGGGTGAGGTTCCTATGAGAACCAATCTCATCCATTAAAAAAATAGATCTATGGATGAGATTAATTGGGGGGATTAAAAACGCGCATGTGCATATTAGGAATTATGATGTGTGCATATTAAGCATGTGTGCATATTAAGCATGTGTTGTGTGCAACATAGGGACATGCTTAATATGCACACATAATAATGCCTAATATGCACACGCGCGTTTTTAATCCCTCAATTAATCTCATCCACAGATCTAACTTTTTAATGGATGAGATTGGTTCTCATGGACTCATGGGGAGGTTGGTTCTCATATGATCTCTAATATATATATATATATATATATATTCCTTTTAGTATAGATAAAACATATTAAATGAGGCAAGCTATGTTTATGCTCCTCAGCAAACACTGTACTGGGACCATAAAACTGTATGCAAAAAGTATACATTAAAACATAATTCCAATCTAGTCAGAATCAGTTAGTCTTCATTTACCTCTGCCATTCATCTCTCACTCCTACTATAACATATTACTCATCCTAATATTGTAGAATGTACAAAACATCTAAATAAATATCAACACTCACAACCAATAACAGAAGTTCTCTTTAATGGTAATTTTACAATCACACAACACCCTGGTCATACTCCACTTCACCCAATCAACCAAAACAATAGAACATATATATCATAAGTGCATACATTATTACAAATAACAAAAGACCCAGCCATGACCTAATGTCAACAATAGTGTACCTCATAAAGGGCAATAAACAGCATACTAGCTGCTAGCTGAAAAAGGGACAGCAAACACTACCTTCAGACTGAGAGGTTTCATTAAGATCAGGATCATATGAGTCATTTTCAGCAAAGGTATTAACATAAGCTCCTTCATCAAGATCTTGTAAGCCCAAGGCAAAAGCTGCAGCACGACTTTTTCCCATCTCCTGAACAACTCTTGATGCCGCATGAAGAACAGGTCGAGAGAAACTGCGAAAAGAACTTTCTAACCTAAAAAAAAGGAAGTCAAACACCTGACATTAACAAAAATGAGGGACAACAGCTTTGTAAAATATTGAAGGCAAAAGAGGAAGGGATGGATCTTCAGCACCTCCTCATTACAAGTTTGATCAAAGGTTGAGGGCGCCTTGTCTTTTGTGATTTATCTTTGGAAGACTTGGGAACTGTATCTTTTGATTCAGTTTTGGATTCCTTCACCGAAGGTGCTTCAGGGAGTTTAAGAATTTCTCTGGTTAGTCGATACCATCCAGCAGCTCGTTCCTCAGTCCTAATCAGTCAAAAACAAATTAGAAATTCAAACTTATAAAACCCCAAAAAAAAACAAACAAACAAAACAAAACAAAACAAAAATAAAACAAAAACAAAAACAAAAACAAAAATCTGCAGGAACCCAATTATAGTTCATAATTTAGAATGACATTAATAGGAAAAAATAAAATAAAATTAATGAATAATACCTCTCAGCATTATCAAATTTTCCAAGTACACACAGGATGGCTTCAAAACAAACTTTTTCACTGGGATCAAGGAGTAATTGATATAGCAGTGAATTAAACTGAGACTTAATGTCTGGTCTTTCTGCACACACAGGATTTGAGATTTTAATAAAATTCACACTTATATGGCACAGATATCAATTTTCCAAAAACTAAAAGCATAAAATTCATGTAATTATTTTTCAGATATGCATACCATCTAATGCCCGAGCTCTAGATATTGTGTGGCACAACCTAGCAAGTGCAACTCTAGCAAGAACATCATGCATATGGAGAACATCCTGCAGACCTCCTGATCCATAAAAATATTAGTAACTTAAGTGCATGAAGTTGATTATAGAAGTAATAGCATTAGCACATATAAAACATACCACCAGGTTGCACAAGTTTCCCTGCAGAACAGAAAACAATTTGGTTATACTTCATTCAAGTATTATTTAATCATATTACAAATTTACTATAACTTGAACAGATTAGTTTCAAACAACCAAAGTCAGCCCTCCAGAAATTAAGTATGAGGCCATAGTAAAACATAGTAACAAGAATATGGTAATTCATTTGTGACTATCAAACACTCAACAGTATCCTCTTCACATCTTCATAGGTTTCGGACCACTACCAATTAATAATCCATGTTCTTGTTTTTGTTCAGTTGAGCTAACAACAAAAGGCATATTCAATATCTATCATTTAGATTCAAAAGCACTTCACGTGTTTAAGAAATAAGCCCATAACTCCCTCATTCAAAGGATAATTTGACTGTACAGTTGTGTCAAGAGTAGGAGAGCTGGAGAGTAAAATCAACATTTTAGTATTATTCAAATAGAAAAAGGAGTGCTGAAAAAGATCTATCCTTTTTTGGGCAACATATGTTTTCATGCAGAAAGAATCTTGACATTTCTTGCAACCACAAGCTCTGCCATTTCTGCTATGAGTTGAAGAGAAATAATATCAAATGCACTGAAAATAATGGTCCAAAAGGAAAAGGAATGGAAGACAGCAAGATTGTCAAATCAAAACTTTTATGAGGTGGAAACAAGCTACTCATTAGACAGCAAGGATGACTACTAGTTCAGAAAGATTAAGAGTTACTTTTTATTTTCTTCTAAGAGCTGGGCTACAAGTGGGTGGCATCTGACAATCTCATGAGAACCATTGGAATATAGAAATTGTCATTACTTATAAATATGGAGTATATATTAGGCTTAAATGTTTGGTCACCCCTTAAACATTAAAAAATGTTTTCAAAACCCATTTACTTTAAAATATTAGATTCCAATCCCTGGAATATTCAGCAATTGGACAAAACCACTCTGTTATAACAATGTTAGGGCAAAAAAAACCACAACCCTTCTTCCTTCCCCATCCCCTCTGCAATGCCACCATCCTTCCATCACCATCTCTCCAATTCCACACCCCCCCCCCCCCCC
>NC_044916.1:33270482-33333107 GCF_003576645.1 Ipomoea triloba | reverse complement strand
CCCCCCCCCCCCCCCCCCCCTCCACACACACACACAAAACCAACTCTTAAACACTCTTCTCTTCCATCATGTCTTCATTACCCTCACCACAACTACTTGTCTTGATCAACCAAACATCCACACATCTGCCCAGAGGGCAGAGAGCCATCCATTGTCACCACCAACATCATCAAATCTGATCAAGAAACACATACCAAATGGCCTAAGCGTATGATTCTTGAGATTTTCATTCTAAAGCCCAACAAATAGGTTCATTGACCCAACACAAAAAGGACATAAAGGTCTTACATCTAGGTTCAGGTTCAGGTTCATGTCCTACACTCCTACTCTAGATTCAAGAAGATGGTTTCCTTGGGTTCGGAGGAGGAAGAAGCAGGGGAGGTAGTATGCAGAAATCAGAAGCCATACTGATTGCTGGAAGAGCAGCTCAACTGGAGCAAACCATCTCTCCATCTATATATGCATATATACATACATATGTGCATGTCTGTGTATACACAGTGAGTTATTTTCAGCCCAAAAGTATGTCAAATTATGAAAATCTACCTTTTTAAAGTTCATGGACTAATGAAAACACTATTTTAAAGTTCAAGGGGTGTGTAATATTCAATCCTATATGTTTACATATATCTGCAAGGTCACAAGCACATACTCATGCATGTTTATGTTTTCACAAGCTAGGTGTCAATATGTGCACTCTGTCACATTGATACTTTTTACATGTTTAAGAACAAGTATATCAATATGTGCACTCTATCAGGATTGATACTTTATGCATGTTTAAGAACAAAGTATATAGTATGAGAGGGGAATGACAAATGTGAATAGTTACCATGAACTAAAAAGGATATCAAAATCCCTAAGAACATCAATTTTAACAAATTACCTAATGCCATAGCAACTGCATAAGGATCCATCATTGCTAAGTCGGAGAGAATCTCTAAAGAATGCCTTACAGCAACTGGATCAGCAAATGAGACTCTGCCATGGCATATAAAAAAACATGAAAAGTATATTTTTAAGAAGTAATGAAGGTAAAGCATAGTATATGTATTTACCTAATCTAATATTTGAAGAAATCAACCTCTTAAGTGCTACTAGGTAGCAAGTGGCTGAAAGTACTCTCTTAAAGTCTAATGTTAGGAAAAATACTGCCACCGCTACTGCTAAGTGCCAAGTAATAGACACTCCTATTGCAACTTTGTAAAAAATATGAAATAAAAAATAAAAACAAACAAACCCAATCGACTTCCCTAGAAGTGTTGAGAAAGAACCTATGCTATTGCACAATCTAAACAATCTTTGAGTAATATTAACCCAATCGACTTTACTCGGTAAAAGAAAACATAGATTGAGAACTCCATGTGCATTTCCATAAAACTCACCACCTGAGTGTTTGAAAGATCGTATAACCTTTTCCACCACCATCAATTTATAAAAATTTAAAATTTAAAAAAATAATAATAATAAATAAATAAAAGCAGAAAAAACTCTGAAGACTTACAAAATGAGTTATCTTGAGAGAGCTTGAATCTGGAGTATTAGAAAATCTTGAAAATGAAGCTATAGGTAAAATCGGATGCTCTTGTTGAATTTACAAATTAATTATCCTAGACTTGACAGGGAGCTTATATTTTCTATAACTGAATAACGATGCACACATATTTGCACATAGAACACATCTGTTATCAAGCTGAAACATGATAGAACACAGCAATAACAATGGTGCAGTAATCATTAATGATTAGCAGTAATGAAATCTGTAACTATCCAAACAATACATGTCACAGAGAATCAGAGATACAGATTAGAAGCCTGCAAATTACATTGTGAACAAGTAAAGGAAAAGATTACACAAATAAGCCATAAATGAACATAAAAACCTTCATATGGTGCAAAAAGATTAGGAACAAACCCTTGCACAGCACGATGGAGAAATGCAGGATTTCCTGGATCAAGAGGAAGCCTTCTCAAAGCACTTAATGCAGCATATTGCAAGTTACTCCGAATTATAGACTGAAAAAAAAAAAATAATAATAATAATAATAACAACAACAACAACAAAGGAGATGAGAGAGGAAATTTTTTTTTTTAGAGCTTGCAACCAGAATGCAGGAACTGAATATCATACTATTATGCAGTTATTGTGGCTATCATAATTCTGGTGTCTGAACTATTTCAACATGAACCCTAAACAAGAAGTAGCCATAGTGCTTGAAAACATTTTTATGATTTCATTACATCAATGGTATTTGACTATTTGTCATATACATCAAACATATTTGATAACCATTCCTTCACATTTATTATAGTCTAATTATTTCAACAAATGGCACACAGAGTATGGCAGTCATCTCATTTTTATTCCACTTTTGCTCCATAGCATCTACTCTTTTCAAACAATTCTCATACTCAGGATAGAATACAAAACTACAAGTTAAACTTCAAAACTATTGACCATGGTAAAGGCAAAATATCAATTACAGTACTGAGGGATAAGGTAACTGTCTCATTCTGTAGATATTTAAGTTAAAAATGACCAACCTTTTCTTAGAATTGTTAACAGATGGCATGCACTAGTTTTCATAAATATTTTGTGTGTGTGTGTGTGTGTGTGTATGTATGTGTGTGTGTGAGAGAGAGAGAGAGAGAGAGAGAGAGAGAGAGAGAGTCCAATATAAGAGGTTCATAACATTTGGCAGATTACCTCTTTATCCCCTCCTTTAGCACCAAAAATTCCCTTTTTGCGTTTGTGTGGTGTATCAGCAACCTGAGAGTGCAAACCACTTCTTTAATACGTGGAAAATAATTGACCCACACATACTAGTGTGCAATTACATCACAAAATTAACTGAATTTTACATTGAGAATTTTGAACAACTGAAGTAAAAGAAAAAGTCTATTTGTTGCCACCCAAAAAAAATAATTGAATACAAATAATACATAAACAGTTCAAAAGGCAACAAACCTTGTGTACTCAAGGAAGTAGGTGTCAAAAAACTTTAAAAAACAAGCAGACCCATCATGTGTCGAGATCCTGATGTAAAGCATTCACCTACTAGCATAAATGCAATATTATTCTGTATAGGGACAAACCTTGTCTAAGATGCTGAAGACAATTTCATACAACTTTGATAAGATCTCCGAGCTGCTAGAAGGTGCATAAGTAAGAGCCTTTAGAGCTTGAAGTCGTCGTGCATGAACTTCAAAGAGGAAAAGACAGCAAATCATCATCAGCATTTTACTTTAAATAAAAAGCCACAAATTCCCTTTGTGAGAAAAGAGAATGTTGAAATAACAGAAACATTACAAGAAAAGTCAATCACAGGTAAGAATTTTGTTGAATCACCAGAATGGGGGATGTAACCCAAGTACACATAGTCAATCAAAGTACTTATTGAAAACCATACACAGCATCATAGAAAACCAGATAGATATGGATTTCCACATCTATCATGAACACCTAGCCTGAGAAGATCCAGGAAGTGATTCAAAAATCTTAGGAAGTCTATGTTGATTATGCAAACAAAAATTACTAGATAGAATTATAGAAACCAAAACTTTCAATCTGCACTAATAACTTTATCGTGTTACTACGGTGGTGCTAGTAACAGCTTCTTTAACACAGTTTTCTAAATGAAAAAAATTATCTCAAATCTTCATCAGTTGGTCAATTAGGATTGAATTTCTTAAGAACTTAACTATACCGTGTTGAAGATATGAGAAAGAACACATCAATTGAAAAGCTCAATAACAAGAGTTCTGTATCCAGTTGCCAGGAAGGAAAAGGACAGGTAAAAAAGCTTAATGGATAAACAAATGATTAATTAAAAAGTGCAAAACTGGATATCTAGCTTATTAATTATAGTTGGTGACAACTATAAACTCCTGCCTCTTAAAATGAAGTCCAAGTAGGATACTGCATATCCAGCAGATCCAGAACCGATCCTTTATAACCATGCACAAACAAATGAAGAGTCATATCAAAAGAAGGTTATTTGGACATAGATCTGAGTATCTAACATGCCAGAAAGCACGTGATCATGGAACTTTATTCTCATTTGTTCATCTGTCACTAATAATTTCTCAAAGAAGCATGTGCAGACAAAAAGAAAGTCAAGAAACATAGAATTGAAGCAGAAAAAGATAAGTCATAGAATTGAAGCAGAAAAAGATAAGTCAAGACACTTTACACTCAACATCTTCATTCAAGGCCTCTGAGGTTAGCCTGTCTACAATTCTTGGCACAACATCAGCTCTTGTTACCCCTCCAACAACATCAATGTCAGCCAAGGCATCCCAATTTGGGGTAGGTATCCCACCACCAGGACTCAGACCTTGTGAACCACCATCTGAAAGAATTCTGGCAAGGTAATAATAAACATATCGTAGAACTGTCCGATCCTCACACTGCTGACCAAGCTACAGATTTCAAAGATAAAAGAAAGTGTCAATCAAGCAAAATTTTATCACAAGAATTTTCAAAGATTATTCTGTCAAAGTCTATATTGTGGTAGTAATGTAGTATGTCCCAATGTATGAAATAAATTATCAAAAATAATTCCACAAAGCTCCTATGCTATCCATTTCTCATCTTTTTTAATTGTTCCACGGACAAGTCAATCAATATTGGCAAAAAGGCCACAAGAATCATACCATAAGAAGAGATGGTGCTATTGATGGGTCCACAGAATTGTACACGGCAAGCTTTGGGAAGACATGCTGAACTAACTGCCGCTGGGAGCTTTTCTAAAAACAATTGCAGAGCAACGAAAGACTTGAATATAGCAAATCAAATTACAGAGAGCATGGAAGAGAATGTGGTGAAAGCCAAAGTACTTGATCAGATGTGGCTGCTAGCTCATGGATGCTCCTTGCAAGTTGTGCATATGAAACTGCCTGATAGATGGGAGGTAGAAACAAATGACATCAGTAAACTGCAAGCAGCAACTTAAAGATGCACAATACAATTTTACTGGCTGGATTATATGCATTAACTTTTACCATGCTCTGTATTAAAAGCACAGTAGATTTACCATGCTCTGTATTAAAAGCACATTTTGATGATTTACTTACAACTACCTGCTTATAAAAGTGATGGTTAAAAGAACATTGAAAAACTGAAGTCCTAATATTATCAATTAATTTTCATGGTTCTAAAGAGAAATTATCAAAATACCAAATACTACTACTGCTAATAATAATAACAATAATAATAATAGAATGTAAACATAATTTGTTTTAAGTTGATACTAAAATTGGAAATGTCGCAGTTCCCTTTTAATTTACACTCCACTCCATGATAAAAATACATAAGGTGAATGGCAGAGCATTAGTGGAGACATTCCATGATATAAAAAGAAAATATAAAAAGTGAATAGCATAATCCTAGGGTAGAGAAAGAAAGGGATTAAACTATTTTCTTTTTTTGTGAATAGTTGACGTGTTGCATAGCAGGTAGGTACTTTAGTCTGTTAGTAATTGTTAGCCCTCTTGCATCAAACAATAGACTTTCAGGTAGGCAAAAACTCAATGATTCAAAGACAAATCTTAAAAATTAGTTCTTAATTATAGACAATTACTATTTACTAAGGAAGAATGTCAAATTAAAGGTAAATGGTTTTGAACTTTAGGATGGACTGATAGAAAGTTTAGCTCATTGTGTCAATCATATAGAACTCTGAGTAAGCATGAGGGAGGCCCTAAGTTGGTTAAAAGGGAAGCAGTTTGGTCGAATACAGGTTGAAACAGATGCAAAAATTGTGGTTGAGGGCTTAAAAACTGATGTTAATTTTTCCTCTTTTGATCTTATTATTAAAGACATTAAAGAAATAACTAAGTCTTTTGTTAATGTTAGCTTTTTATTCGCCAAACAATCTGCGAATATGGCAGCTCATCTTCTTGCTAGAGATGTCATTTCTAGGCCAGGTTGTTTCGAGTGGAATTCCATTCAATTCCCTTCTTTGCTTTATGTAATGGTGGCTGATAATGCCTAGTGTTTCAATGAATATTTTCTTCAAAAAAAAAAAAACGAATTACCATTTATGTATCCATTTCAATTTCAATACTTGAGCCAGTGTACAACTGTTGACTGCATTGGAAGATTTTAATTCTGATCCATTTGCAAAGGCCTCACTTGATAATATAATTACAATTCTACATATATGTGTGTGAGAGATAGTTGAATTCATTCTACATCACTAAAAAAACATGTTAGTTTCTTTTTTTTCATTGAGAAAGGAAGTAGAAGTACCTTCTTCTTTTGCCTCTGAGGCATGCGGACCGGGTTGAGAGCAGCCTTAGCAGCGGAGATAGTATCGCTTTGGATCTGCATCAGCATCCCTTTCTTCTTCCGATCCGTGGACGCTGTAGCCGCAGCCGCCGTCTGATGTGGTAAAGTAGCGGCGGGAGCTGCGGAAGCCGTCGACTTCGATGAAGACTGGGTCGACGACGGGTCCGACGTGATCAGATCCATCAATGTAGTCCCCGATGACTCCTAACACGAGAAAACAAAACAAAAATAAGTATATATTCGTAATTTGGCAGGAAAATTAGAGATTCGGCTATGAATTATTTGGAGAGAGATCCCGAGAACTGCATAGTAGTAAGACTGTAAGAGTTACCGCCATGAGTGGAGGCTTGATCAGTTAAGGCTTGTGTGAGCGAAGCTGGCGGATGACGTCTATGTTAAGAGCGCTTCTCTAAAATCTTCTTCTTCTTCTTTGCCTTAGCCGGAGCTCGGCGAGAGAGCGATGGTATGACGGTATTGGCTGTCGCCTCTGGTGTGATAAACGGGTCGGGTTTTAATTAACTGACGGACGTTTAGCTCGTTAGGATTTGTTCTTCTGAAATGCTGTTTTTAGTAGGTTGTATAAATTTCAGAGTGTCTTTTGTTCCAACATGAGAATTATAATTGAAATGGAATTAAACAATGCCTATGCCCTTCATTTTTATTTTTTGTGTCTAATTTCATAAACCAGACACATCCTTACTTGGTATTTAGGGTGTGTTTGAAAATTAAAAAAATGATTTCTGGAAGAGCTCAGGTGCGAGGGAGGTTTCCCGTGCGGTTGTGCGACTACGCACCTTAAACATTACAATGGCGCACCTTAAGTATACAAATCACGCACCTTAAGCACACAAACAAAGCATCTTAAAAACACAAAACACGCACACCTAAAACTTTAGGTCGACGCACCTTAAGAACACAAATCATGCACCTAAGATTTTAAAATGACGCACCTTAAGTTTTAACAACTCACGCACCGTAACAATGAAAACTGCGTACCTTAAGCTTTAGGTTCACTTACCTTAAGTTTCAACACTAAAACTTTAGGTGCGTGATTTTTGTGCTTAAGGTGCGTGATTTTGAGCTTAAGGTGTGCTTAGTTGTTAAAACTTAAGTGTGTTGGTCTAAAGCTTTAGATGCGTGGTTTTCTTTCTTAATGTGCGTGATTTTCCTTATCAAGGTGCGTGGTTTGTGTACTTAAGATGTGTCAGTTGTTAAAACTTAAGGTGCATCGACCTAAGGCTTTAAGTACGTGATTTTCCTTTTTAAGATGCATTATTTCCATTCTTAAGGTGCGTTGTTTTCCTTCTTAGTTCTTAACACAAACAATATTCTTTATAATATTTTATATGCAAAGCCATATTTATGTGAATTCAGCTTAAGGTGCGTAAATTATAAACTCAAGGTCCATTAGTTTAAATTTATTTAAAACAAAAACAAACAAAAAAAAAAGAATAGATCATCGCACAACCGCACGGGAACCTTTTCCCGCACCTAAACCCTTCTATATATATATGTATATATATATATATATATATATATATATATATATATATATATGAAAGAAAAAGTCAACAAGTATCTTTAGTATAGTTTGTTTAAATAGTGTTAGGTTGACATAAAAGTTAAGAGTTTGACTCATGTAGTAATAAATATTATTTTTGAACAATAATTCAAACCCCAAATATATATTTAAACAAATTCGGGGATAGGGTGGTGGGTTATATGAGTTGGCCCATGGATTACACAAGCTAACTCGTATAACTTGTCACCCAATTGGTTAGACGGGTCGTGCCTGAAATGAACTAATTTAAGAAACCTCTAATCTAGCTCGTATGAAAACGGACTAAACGGGCACAACCCATCATGTTGGGCCAGTTTTGGCACCTTTAATTATTAAAAAAGAAATTAAAATTTAAATATTTAAGAGGTAAATAGACTACATGCGTTGGGCTAATATGGGTCAAGCCAATAATAACTAGGAAAATATTATATGTATTTTTATTTTTTACTTTCACACACAAAATCTTGATGCAGACATTTGTATTAGGACCCACATAAAAAAAAAGTAGCTTATCAGTGTCTGTCACATTATAATTTTTTATTTTTTTTTTGAAAATATAAAGGTTAAGAAGTAAAATTTAAGAGTACATGTATTATAATTCTAATAACTATAGTCGAACTGGCATTAGTTGTTTTTTTAATATATTTATAATTCTTTACAAGGTAATATATGTTATATGTACTTTTTTAAATATTTTTGGTTCAAAGAATCTAAGCCTCCACCATAAGGTTTGAACCTACGACCACTCATTTAAAATTATAATCGGGACATTATCATACTACAGAGTCATTAGTTATTTTAGCATAATCAGAAATAGTTAAGTGTATTAAATACCAAAACTATCATTGTGTGGGTAGAAAGTTAGACGATATAGGTAAGCATTTAATTTGTGTAAATCACAACTTTTAAATCCATAACTTGTTTAGTTTATACTACAAAATAATTAAGGGAGTGAAATTTCTATCCACTTGACATCAATAGTTAATGACTAACGATTTGCATTAACATAATTATTCAATAAATCCACATAATTTAGGTGAATTATTTCTTTAAAGTTCAAAAAGTTTTTAATATCCCTGAAAATACACCATAATTCAGGGAATCGAACAAATGATGGCATTGGTTCGATTCAATGTCCTTACCCAAAAATTGTAATGATGTAATTACACCAATTCAATTTAAAGTTCTCCACTATACCTTAAACTTTAACGGAACCATTTAAAGCTCGCCACTATATCCGGCTCGTAAACTTTAACGAAAACATTTACACTAATTCATATAAATACCTTCATTATTTCCATTTTCCATGAAACTTTAGCGGAAGCATTTACACCAATTCAATTTAAATCTCGCCACTATACCCTTAAACTTTAACAGAAACATACTTTAACGGAAACATTTATATCAATACAGTATAAAACTCTTCATTATTTTCACCCATCAAACTTTAACGGATGCATTTATACCAATTCGATTTAAAACTATCCACGATACCATTTAAACTTTAACCGAATTAATTATATCAACCTAATTTAAAACTTTTGACCATACAATTAAACTTGAACGGAAACAATTATATCAATTCAATTTAACTTTCCTGACCCCACAAAACATAATTAAGAATGAGATTTATTTTTTAACTTTTTTGAGGAAAACAAGAATGAGATATTAATCTAGTCAAAATTACTCATTGTGACTTGTTATGCATGAGGCATTCTAGCAACATCTACAAGATTACCACTACAAGCAATGGGATGTTGTGATAACATCCCGGTTGAATGCTCCATCATGATCCAAGCAACGATTATATGTGCATGTCACATAAATAAAGAAGAGGTGTTTTAGAGAGATGATGCTCACCCATCTTTACACACTTCTTGAACTCTTAGAATCTAATTGCGTATCTCATATTCTATAATTGATCAATTGATTAATAGCATAACAATTTTCTCAAAAAAAAATAGCATAACAATTAAGTTGTTGCAACTCACTCCTTTATTTATAAATCTCTTTAAATTATACTCTATACTCTACAACTTTATTTAAATAATAAAAGTGTAAATCGTAATTATAAAAAAAAAAAAAAAAAAAAAGAGGACAAAATACATACAAAATTTAGCAACAAATTAAATAAGTACAAGTTAAACATCTACATATTTTAATAATTTACCTACAAACTTTTATGTAAGTAAATTTTATTTTTCTTGTAGTGTAAAAGCCAAGCCATAACCTAATAGCAAGTACAGTTATAGTATCATATAAATCTCTATTTTGTTACTAAGTTTTTGTTTATCACAAAAAAGAAACTATTAAAGTATATTAACTTCAATTATTTTTTAACGTAATAATATAAGCTAAGGTTATTTAAATTTCAATTTGTTTATTCATAAAAGAATACAAATGTCAATAATATCAAATAGTGATGGTGTGTTAGTAGTGCTATAAGTAGGTTGTGATAGACTGACTGATAGGGTACATCAGTAACATTTTGCTTGATTCATGGAAAAAAATTGAGGATAAATTGAATTCAAATTTTGTAGAAAATGAATTATTGAAATGTTGATTTTATTGTTTGTTTTGTGGGGAATAAAATACGCAATGAAACTACTGTCCCGTTTAATTTGTGAAAAATAACTGAGAATGAATTGAATTTAAATTACATGTAAAATAAATTACTTGAAATATTGATTCAGTTGTTTATTTTGTAAGAAATAAGTTGTTAGAAATAATTAGTATCAAGACTAAAATGTTTTACATAGCAAAGATATGTGGGGTAATATATGAATTTATTTTGTATATTTTCTCTCAAAATATGTGTGAAATAAAATGGCAAATGAGAGCAATAAATTCTTTTTCCTCAAATTTGAGGAATTTATTTTCTATTGAATAAACCATGTCAATCAAACAAGGTAAATTATGTTTTTCCTCAAAATTGAGAAGGAAAAAAAAAATAAAGGCAAATAAATTTCTATTAACCAAAACTAGATATTCGAAATTCATTTTCTTAAATTTGAAAAGTTCATTTTCCAGTAAATTATCCCATCAACCAAACAAGGAGACATATGTTTTTACTCATATTTGAGGTTAAAAATTTCCAATGAACCAAATATGCCATAATAATAAGAAATGTAGTTGTAATAATGAGGGGATATGCAAGTATCTGATCTAATGAGTAATGACTATATACGACAAAAAGTGGGTTGTATGAGCAAGTATGTGGGGTAACTCTAGTCAAGTTGATTCATATGTTGATTTCGTAATCATAAGGTTATAAGTTTGACTCCAAGTGAAAGCGATTTATTGTCTTATTGAAGGTTAAATAAAAAGAACGCATAAATTTGACTATCTCTCAAATCGCCTAGCGTGGTGCATGTTTTTCACGTGCACACAAATCGCACGTGATGAATATGATGTTATACTAATAGCTTCTGCTTCACCTGATTTAAATAAGTCATCCCAATAAACTTCATTTGAGTTAATACCCGATTTGGTCCATCGACTATTATGATTTCACCCCTTTAGTCATAGACTTCCAAATTTGCTCAATTTCATCCTTAATTTGACAATTATTACCTAAAATAGCCCTTTTGTTCAAACCAAAATAGTCATGATTATGATAAATTGGGTTAACAATTGCATAGTTGTTGATAAAATTGAGCATATTTGGAAGCCGATAACCAAATTGGTGAAATCCTAATAGTCGAGGGACCAAATCGGGTATTAACTCAAATTCCTTTGCTGTAATAAAATCCCCATTGAAAACCCTGATAACACAACCAAGGCCCATGTTTATGCTAGTGTTGCCTGAGGTTGCATCCACATTCAATTTCATCCACCCACTAGGAAGTCTGGTCTATTTCTCAACCCGTTCTCCATTTAGATTAGCATATGGATTCCCTTGGTTAATTGCATACTAACTGTGAAGAAAGTCTATAGTCTCATCAACAACTATATATAGTGTGCGGAACGACTCTATGATTCCAGATTTTCTTGTTTCTAGCTTCCCAAAACTTCCAATAAACCATAACAAACCAGTTATGAACATCTTCATCAAGCACCTTAAAATTCAACACAACCCAATCGAGAAAAGAATTGCAGTTCCCAAAAGATACCCCTCCCCACCCCAAACTATATCCCAACATAATCTTGCTAAGTAGCTAGCCCACAGTGAACAAAGATATGGTAAGCCGACTCAACACCACTGTTACACATTTGATAGAACTCTAGAATGGGAACGTGCTTTAATCTCAAAAGATCATAGGTAGGTAGTGAGTTTGTACATGTCTGGCAGGAGAAAGTTTTCACCTTATGAGGCAACTTGAACTTCCATATCCTGGTCCAAAAAGCATAATCAACATCTTGCAACACACCCTGAAGTTTTTTTTTTTTTTTTAAATTTTAAATAACAACTTCAAACCGAGTATAGATTTTATAGTGTGTGTGTTGGGGGGGGGAGGGTTTTTTTTCAGACATAATTTATTAGCGAATTTGCCATTTTACCTTGTTTACAGAGCATCTTAGGAGTTGACACTTGAGAATGAGAAATCCATGGTATGCAATTGAACTTATCCAGGCTATGTTATCGAGTTAACAAAGAAATGTTGATCTTTAGGTAAAATTTACTTATCATAAATTTAATCATATGTTGAATGCTGGTATAATTGTCTGTGTTGATAGATTGTATAACTTTTTTTGGGTGTTTGTGTGTGTGTTCTTTTTCTTTTTCTTTTTTTTTTCATTTTTTTGGTACAAATATAAATCTTGATGAATTTTCAATTTACATTTAACCTTTTCTGATGCCAACTTAACGACATTTTAGGGTTTTTGACACTCAAGAATGAGAAATCTATGGTTTGCAATCGAACTCATTCAAACTATATTGCCGAGCTAACAAAGAAGTGTTGATCTTCAGGTAAAATGTATTTATCATAAATTTAAGCCTATGTTAATTGTTAAGTGATGGTATAATTATTTGTTGTGATAGATTGTAAATTGTGTGTGTGTGTGTTTTTTTTTTTTTTTTTTTTTTTTTTTAANTTTTTTTTTTTTTTTTTTTTTTTGTTAACAAGCATAATTTCCTTATGAATTTGCCCTTTACCTTGTTTACACGACATCTTAGGGCTTGACAGTTGATAATGAAAAAAAAAATCTATGGTATGCAATCAAACTCATACAAGCTATATTGTTAGGTTAACAAAGAAATATTGATCTTTATGTAAAATTTATTTATCATAAATTTAATCACACATTGAATGTTGATATAATTGTTTATTTTTATAGATTGTACTCTCTTTTTTTGTTGTGTGTGTGTGTGCGCACTTTTTTCACGGTACAAATATAATTTATTGGGAAAAGGATCAAATAGACCCTCAAACATTACCCAAAAGTGCAATTAGCCCCTCGAACATTCAAAAGGTTCAATTACACACACAAACTTATCACTTTGGTGCATTTAAACCCATATGACCGGTTGTTCTAGGNGAACAACCGATCATATGGGTTTAAATGCACCAAAATGACAAGTTTGTGTGTGTAATTGAACCTTTTGAATGTTCGAGGGCCTAATTGCACTTTTGGGTAATGTTTGAGGGCCTATTTGACCCTTTTGCCTAATTTCTTTATTAATTTGCTATTTACCTTGTTTACATTTCCCCTATGTGTTGATAGCGTTAGTTAATGATATCTTATGGTTTGACACTCGAGAATGATAAACCTAAGGTATGTTGTGAAATTGATAAATATTAATGAAAACAATAAATAATTGTTGGGCAACAACTCAGAGAGTCAAGTCCAACATTTTGTTATTAAAACCTGACGCTGACTGATGCACATGTATAAGGAAGTAAAGTTGTATATTTACTACTAGCTATAACTTTTAGAGTAGTGGTAAGCACTTGATGATCTTGAGAATTGGTTGACTGGTATTAAAGCAAATCCATAGCTAATATTGCGGCAAAACAAACATGTCCCTCTACCATCATGGTGGTTAATTAGGAAGAACCTCATAGTGCTGTGAGTGCGTTGATGGAGGATTCAGTTGGCTTGCCATGCATTAAGCCCATTTTGAAATGGTGTCAAAGATGAGACACCAGGCATGTCCATCCATTGGATCCAAAAAATATATATAAAGTTGGTTGATATCAGAGCATGTCAAGAGTTTGAAATAGCTTTTGGCATAGTGTTAAACAATCTTGACAAAAAAGCACAATATGATTGTTTCTATCAACTCTCTACATTCTACCACTCAAACACTACTTGCTTGAGTCAGTAAGTTGTTATATATGTTATAAGCGCTAAAAATTATGTGTTTTTACTTTTTATAGCTAGACATGGGTATGTGTATTTTTTTGTATATTTTAATATTGAGGGCTAATGTCAACCGCCACAATACTACCAAGCTGATTGGCTATGGGGTTACAGGTGGATATTGGGAAAATGGTCAAATAAACCCCTAAACTTTATACCAAAAGTCAATCAGGCACCTAAACTTTTAAAATGTGTAATTAAACCATCAAACATGTTATTTTGGTCAAATAAGTCAAATTTACCGATAACCAACATGTTACTGGTCAAAACTTGCCGGAAAACATCACCGCCGACCAAAAGGTCGCATTCGTCCGGATAAAGCGACCAGATTTGGTTTCCTTCTCCGACGAAGGAGACCTTTACTAGTCGCCCTCGTCGGAGAAAGCGACCTTTTGGTCGCCTTCCACCAGAGATAGTGACCGGTGACGACCAGTATCTAATAGTTTCATATGGTGCACTACGGTGTTAGCTCTTTTACTTTTGTAGTTTTAAATTATAAATTTGAATGAAATGTCTTGCATAATGTTATTTTAAGCACAATTAAAGGGTTATAATATATTCACAGAGGTTGTCGAAGTAAAATAATCAATCGAGATGTAATTTATTGCTTGCAAAGGACTTTGAACCTCATATATTGTATTTTATATTTTTTTTTTTTTTTTTTTTTTTTTTTTTTTTTTGTTCTAAGCAACATTAACAACTAGGTGGGGTATACATAAAATGTTACATTATTCATACTCATACTTAGTTATTTACTGTAACTTGAATGAAGAATCATGTTTTTCTTAATTTATACAAGATTGGATCTCATAAATACCGCGCATTGTTTTCATATTTGTGATTTTGGACTTGCAAAGTAGCTACAATAATTATATACTAACATCAATATGATGAAATTTGGAGCCACCTATGGGTAAGAGCAAACATATTAACATATGTTATGTGAAGGGTTAGTACTATAATACAATTCATGAAATTTATTCATTTCACAAGCCAAACAATAAAATATAAGTTCTATTATAATATTTGCCTATTCCATTTCCTGATTATTGTGTGAACCAAACATACGGTAAAGAGTCATGCTATGCATAATGTACTTTTATATATATATATATATATATATATATATATATATATATATATATATATATATATATATATGAGAGAGAGAACCACTATCCCATGTATACATGAAAATAAATATGATACATTAAAAAATAGATATACATATGAGATTAATTAGATGATTCAAAATTCGCGTGTGCAAATGGGCATGTGCTATGTGCAATTGGGGGATTCAAAATTCGTGTGTGCATATTAAACATGTGTTGTGTGCAAACACAGGATATGCACACAACACATGCCCCATATGCACACACAAAGTTTGGATCCTCCCATCTAATCTCATCCATATATATATATATATATTATAGAAAATGGTCAATTAGGCACATAAACTTTTAAATTTTTTGGCACATAAACTTTTATGTCAAATTGAAGCAATAAAACCCAAAAACAAGTAAATGAACTGTTATTACAAGTCATTTGTATCAGTCCGGCAACTAACGACAAATTTCGACGAGGTCGTTGCCGGTCACCATCTGCGGCAGAAGCTCCATAGAAGGCGACCTTTTGGTCGATGATGATGTTTTCCGGCATTTTTTTACTGGTAACTTGTTGGTTACTGGTAAGTTCGACTTATTTGATCAAAAATAACATGTTTGAGAGTTTAATTGTACTTTCAAAAAGTTTAGGCGTCTACTTGACTTTTGGCTTAAAGTTTAATGACCTATTTGACCATTTTTTTAATGCACAATACTGATTCTCTTGTACCCATGGGGATGGTGGTTCTTATGTGGTCATTATTTTCTCTCTTTCTCTTTGTATTTGAATTGTGTGTGTGTGTACAATGCTAAATCAAATGCGGACAGACATTCCCGTGTGGACATGCGTATCTGCACCACTACGTGTTCAAAAATGCACCAGGGTGAAATGCACCACACCCTGATGCATTTATGAATACGTGAGGCGCATTCATGCATACTTGGTGGTGCAGATCCACATGTCCGTACGGACCGTACAGGAACACCCCCCCCACCACACACACACAGATATTTATATGGTTCATATCACAATTAAGTTTCCAGTCAAAATTGTAGGTTGATATAACAATTAAGTTTTATGTAAAAAATTTTGACAAATACAAATCATTGGTCTATTCGATCTAACAAATAGAAAATACATAAAAAATGAGAAAAATATGATGACATTTTTTGTAATAATTATAAACTTCATTGATGTACTTGAAAAACGGAATAATGCATCTGTATATAACTAACTGTGCATCCAACTTGAGTGTACTCAAATGACAACTAAATGTGCTCGCATTGGCAGCTCAACTGCTCACATTGTTGAAGTTTGGGAGCAAAGACCAGTGATCGAGTTTCACCAGCGACAATGTGGGGCCAACCTCTCAAAGCGAGGGGCTCCTTGTGCGCCCATGTGTTCAGTTGAGTTACCATGATTTACATCCTCTAAGATGCTTTGTCGGGCCGGGCATGGGGGCCCCTATGGTTGGGGATTCAACCTTTTGGGAGCAAAGTTGGATGCACTATCAAAAATTTTTAAAGCATAACAATAATGACGTTAAATATGTTACCGGTGTATATTAGGAAAGAAGTAGAGTAATTATATTGCTATGCTTACAATATTTGTCAGAGCGTGTCCCCCATCTGCTATGACATGGTCTCATCATTTACGGAGTGGGCACACAAAAATTACTAAGGAACCATCCGTTACACTTAATATGAGGTCGTTGTGCAATTATCGTAACTGCTACAAGTATATAGTATAAAGGATGATGCCATGTCATATCAGAGGGGGACACACTCTGAAAATATTGTAAACATAACAATACAATTGCGGAATAAGGTTCAAAGTAGCCACTGAACCTAACCTGAAAGTGCAATTAGGCCACTGAACGAAAAAAAATGTGCAATTAGGCAACTGAACACTCCAAATACATGTAATTCACCTGATAGCATGTTACCTTCCATTTCATTAGGTTGTCTGCTTATGTGAATTGTGAGTGGCATTTTAAAATAATTTTTTAATAATAACATTAAAATTAAAATTAAAAATTATTTTTTTTAAAAGATGGTGGCCACCCCTCCCCCCTCCTTCGCCTCCAACCAGAAAGGACTCATAAATTCTATCTATAATACCTTGAAAATAAAACTCTAATAAACACTGCATCCTGGCGTTTGTTTGTTTGTTTTTTTTTTTGAATTGAAAATTTTATTTTTTTTATTTCTTTTATTTTTATTTTTAAAGTTTATTATTAAAAAATATTTTAAAATGCCAACTCACCATCTAAAAATTTTCTCTTATTTTTAAATTGTTAAATATCTAAAATGATTAGTGATTTGTTCACAATTTTCATAGGAAGCATAGTTTTCACGATAGTTAAATGATATATATATGTATATATGTATGGATGTATCCATCTACCTATATATATGTATGTATGTTGATTTTGATTTCCAATTATAAAATATTTTATTGATGTGGTATTGGTTGAAACCTTTGAGGCCGGTGCTTAGTCTGCTTAGAGATTGAATTGCAATTATCGCGAAAATTAAGCGTGTATTTGCAAAATCGTACTTAATTTACTACCCAGACTATACGCCACGTTGTAATTGGTTAGGGGAAAATTCAACAGAACAAAATAGAAAATTAAAAGGAAAAAAAGAAAAAAAAAAAAAAAAAAGAAGAAGAAGAAAGAAAGTAGAGATCACACCTAGTGCGTCAATAGTCATCATCATAAGCAAAATCAAACGAGACTTTTCCAGTCAAAGATAAAATAAAATAGCGAATCGACGGTGCAGATGGTATGGGCGTTTGGGCCCCACTGAGGGAGTTCGGTGCGAGTGATCACACCGCAGGTCTTCCCCTATCGCGAAAAAGAAAAAGAAAATAAAAATAAAACGAGAGACGAAGACTAGAGGCCAGCTCTCTCTTTCTCTCTCTATACTATGGTGCTATAGCTCTATACAGACACGCATTCATTCAATTGCTCGGCTTGCCTGTCTATTTCTCTCTCTCTCTCTGCTACCTCTCTCTCTAGCATCCTCGCCGGTTCGGTGGAGCAGCCGTGATAATTCAGCTGAGGTGGAAGTGGCGTGCGGTGGGTGGGTAAACGTCGTCGTTTGGGGTATCGATCGGCGTGTGAACTGAAAAAGGTAAGCACCGACTGTCATAATCTCAAAGTCAAGCTCCTTCGATCGAGGTATTTTTATGCATTTCTTCCCGATTTTAACCTGGATCACTTCGATTTCTCTTACTTGTGGGGGTTTTGTTGTGGTTTTTGTTTGCAATTTCAGTATTTCTAGAGATTTTTTTGGGTATTTTTTTCTCGGTCTTGAGGTATTGATGTTTTTCATTTTCGGTTCTTTTTTCTCCAATTTGCTTTTAAAGTTTGAAACTTTTCTACGGGGAGCTGAAGTCCAAGCTGTAATTGCAATTTAGCTAAAAGGGTTGAGGATATAATTTGCTATATTAAGGTCTTCTCATGGCAATTTACCTAAAAGCTGTTTTCTCCAATGTTTTCTCAAGTCTTTTCATTTTTTTGGGTGTAAAATGATACTATTTTAGGTGAAAAAGATATATTTTTCTCCTCTGCTTTTTGTCACGTCCCTTTTCTTTTGTTTTTTTTTTTTAGTCTCAATTATGCATTCGGCGATTTTAATTTCCAAGTTTTGTTGTTCTAATTTTTTCTGTAGTTCGTAAAGAAGTCTTTTTTAATTGATTTTTTGCGCCTTCTCAGTTCTCAAAACTTTCGATTTTCTGTTTTCAGGTAACTAAGACGATCCATAGACCTTTTGTACACAGAATTAAAGGTGGGTTCTTTGCAAGAATTTAAAGTCGGACAGTTGTTTTATTGAGAGCTTGATTTTCGAAAACAAATTGTTTTGTTGAACATTGTTTCCCCTTCTATTCCTTGTTGATTGACCCATTGATGTTTAAGGTTGTTGCAGGCATATGCAAAGTTAGATTTGAGGAATTAAATGCTCATGCAGAAGAATAAGTCAAGGTAAAATAAAATATAAATTTTTTGTGCTGCAGCAGTGGTGTCAGAGAAGATGTTGGAAGGTCCAAAATTTGCAGGACTTATAGACCTAAATCAAAACCATGATAATTATGGTCTCTCTCAAAACTTTTATCATAAGCTTGGCGAGGGGTCAAATATGTCAATTGACAGTTATCCAAGCTTGCAAATGAGCAATGGCGGAGGGTCTGTTGCAATGTCTATGGATAACAGCAGTGTTGGGTCCAATGATTCAAATACTCGGATCTTAAACCACCAGGGTCTCAAGCGTGTTCACAACAACTATTCTGTTGCAGCTAGTGTGAACAGGGGAAAAGTTTCTCATGGATTGAGTGATGATGCACTGGCACAAGCTTTGATGGATCCACATTATGCTACTCAGGGGCTTGAGAATTATGATGAGTGGACAATTGATTTAAGGAAACTTAATATGGGACCAGCTTTTGCCCAGGGTGCTTTTGGCAAACTTTATAAGGGAACTTATAATGGTGAGGATGTTGCAATTAAGCTTCTTGAGAGACCAGAGAATGATCTTGAGAGGGCTCACTTGATGGAGCAGCAATTTCAGCAGGAAGTAATGATGTTGGCAAGGTTGAAGCATCCAAACATAGTTAGGTTTATCGGTGCATGCCGTAAACCCATGGTTTGGTGTATTGTAACTGAGTATGCAAAAGGAGGATCTGTGCGGCAATTCCTGGCAAAGCGACAAAACCGATCTGTGCCCTTGAAATTGGCTGTAAAGCAGGCCTTGGATGTTGCAAGGGGCATGGAATATGTTCATGGCCTTAATTTGATCCATCGTGACTTGAAGTCTGACAACCTTTTAATTGCTGCTGACAAGTCCATTAAAATTGCTGACTTTGGAGTTGCTCGCATTGAAGTTCAGACTGAAGGAATGACACCAGAGACTGGAACATACCGTTGGATGGCTCCGTAAGTCTCTTCCTTCTTTTGTCAGCTTTACTTAATTGATTTGCTTTTTGGGAACTTGTCAATTGTTTTCTTTTAATTTTTGACCTAATCATCGGACATAATTAGATTTTATTTAAGATTGTCTTTTCCCTGCAATTCAATCTCGTTTACTGAATTACCTACTTATTGGATACACTACTTCGATCTAGCTTACTTTCTAACATTTAGGTTGTTGATGTTGATTTGAGTAGCAATAACATCCATAGCACTTTGAACTTTTGATTGATGCCTACAGAATGTAAAGCCCATTTACTTATCAAAGTATATATATAAATCCCATATGCCAAAAGTGTAAGGGATTTGTTCTCTGAAATGTAACTTTTCAGAAGTGGAAACTATGCACACTGCATTTGAAATCTGAATTGCTAAGCTCTTAGTGAGTGGATATAGTTAACCAAACTCTTATTTACTTGATAACAGCTACGTAGGTCCTCCCAACCCTTTAAAGTTAATTATGCCTTATTAAGTCACCAGCTTTTGATGGAGTTATCCTATTCTCTCTTTTTGATATAGAATTTATAAGAGAGAAGATTTTTTGGGGTATGTTTTCATGACTAATGGGGAAACTGTACATAGTTCATAACATCAATCATCTGTACTTTACCTTCTTGGGACTCTGTTGCTGCTTTTCTGTTTGGGGGCACACCCATAAAAATTACTTGAGGATTGAGGTGAATTTTTTAATGAGATTTTAGCTTGATTTTTTGGAGTTCATTGAATTTCTTTGTTGAGTTGTTATTAAGAAGGGTAGATATTATTGGCTGGATGCCTGGATGTTTGTGGAAGAGCTACTCTGGATTTGTTTAGTGATTATGATTTATGACTAACCTGATTTATAACTTGTCAGTGTGAATTTTAAAGTGGTTGGTATGTGTTTTGTTTACACAAATGGGAACATTCCTTGGTCCCCTCACTCTTTAATAAGTCTACTTCCATTCCTGGTCTCAATGGCATTGTTTTGTTTAGGCTAAACCAAATTTCTTTTGATTTGCTTGCCTCATAAAAATTTGATATTCCTTGCTTGTGAAATCTTATCTTATTTTCTGGTGTAATTGTTCTTGAATAATTGCATTGATTTATTCCTTATTCTGAAGCAATGCTCAGTTTCTCTCTACTTGCGTGCATTTTACTCTGTGACTTGCAGGGAGATGATCCAGCACAGGCCTTACACCCAGAAAGTCGATGTTTATAGCTTTGGTGTTGTCCTGTGGGAGCTGATCACTGGGATGCTTCCCTTCCAGAACATGACTGCTGTGCAGGCGGCTTTTGCTGTTGTAAACAAAGGTGTCCGTCCAGCAATACCAAACGATTGTTTGCCCGTCCTGGCTGAGATCATGAGTCGCTGCTGGGATCCTAATCCTGATGTTAGGCCCCCCTTCTCCGAGGTGGTCAGAATGCTCGAGGCTGCCGAAACAGAGATCATGACAACTGTGAGGAAGGCGCGCTTCAGATGCTGCATGACCCAACCGATGACTATGGACTGATGTGGAACAGGAGAAATTAGAAGCA
The DNA here is from genome assembly GCF_003576645.1 of Ipomoea triloba. Classification (NCBI taxonomy): domain Eukaryota; kingdom Viridiplantae; phylum Streptophyta; class Magnoliopsida; order Solanales; family Convolvulaceae; genus Ipomoea; species Ipomoea triloba. The sequence continues at coordinate 33,311,360 of NC_044916.1, read as the reverse complement.
GAATGGAGATAAAAAGGCGGCCAGAGGAGAAAGCTGATTCTAAGTTGTGTATGCATTCAGGCATCATTTCTTTATTCAGATAGAAGAAAGGGGAGAAAGTTATGATGATAAGAACTGCTTGTTTTGTGTTTCGTTTTGATGGATTTAAGAACAATGCTGATTAGTGGTAATAGGGAGGCTTGATATGTATCTATACATGTCCTTTGTTGATGTGATTAAACCTGCTCTGTTTAGTTGTTTGACTTTGATCAGAATCTGAATATAGCAGGGCTTGAAGGTCCTTGCATAATGCTCACCTGCCATCTTTACTTTTACCTCATCTCCCTCCCAGTATTCCTGTCCTTCATTTTAGCCACAAATGCACTCAACTAGTTCTAGTCTTCTATTCTTTTACCAGAAAAAACACTTTTGTAAGGACTAGATACTGCTAACTGCGAAGCAAATCAGTGATCATTCCTTCACTGGTAATACTTCAACGAAATCATAGTTATTTCTTATGATAATCATACTATTCCAGAAAATATTGCCTACTATATGCTCAAACTAGCGGAGTAGGCTGCCCACCGGATTGAACCAGCTTGGCATTTAGCAAGCGAGCCCGACAATAAGCCCAGCAGTACGGATAGCGGCAAATTATACTATGAAGCACTCGGTTCATATGTAATGTTCAAATTATACTATGAAGAACTCGGTTCATATGTAATGTTCATTTGTAATATATTGAAGTTTCATTATTAATGTAGGAAATGTTTTTTTTTTTTTAAATAGAATGCAAAGTAATCATAAACTAAAAATAAAATTTTTTAGTACTCCAGTCAAGCCAGTTGAATTGTTAACTTGATAACAATTACAAGGTTCGACTCTCAACGAATCAACCTATTAACCTCTATTGACTTGATAATCACAAGTTTACAAATTTTACTTTTAACGAGATCATCTATTGACTTTATTGATTTGAGTTTGTCAGTTATGGACAATACTGTGATATTCAAATGTCACAAGTCTTGCTTCAGTAGCAGAATGACTTATTGAGCTTTTTAAGAGTTGAGAATTAATATTGTATAAGCTGAAAAAACCTAATCAATCAAAACATTAAAAAAGAAAAGAAGAAAAAAAGAACGGTTAACGGCGCATATAAATTTGTTGCATTCGCCACCTCGCTTTCAGCACCTAGAGAGAAGATTTCATATTTCCATTACTAGAATATACGGATTGCGGAGAACCTATGCATAAACCTTTTATGGTTTTAGTACACTGCACACTTGTACTAGTATCAGAAGAAGATTGTGTTAGTAATGGAGTCGATAACGGCCGGCTGCTTCCCTGCTTTCTCATTTCTGTCATCGTCGGTGCCTAAGCGTATCTGGAGAAGCAACAGCTACATCAGTACCTGTTGTAATTATTATGATTACGGGAACGACATCAAGGGGGCGAATTTTTTGAATTCATCTCAACATTTGCATTATTCGCATTCGCAAAACTTAAAGACTTTAATCCTTCGTAACAATAAAGCTCTGAGTCAAGTAAGAATCCCGTGCTTTTTTTCCCACTCTCATTTCAACTTCCCTGTTATTAATTTCATACATTTATGTGTTCCTGTTATTAGTTGTATTAATTATGGTTTAAGTATTCAAAAAAAAAAATTAAAAAAAAATTATGGTTTAAGTATCTAGTTGCATACTCTTGTTTATAGCACAAAAGCTTGAAAAGTGCGTCTAAGTTGAAACGGGCACAGGACTTCAGTGTTAAAATGGGAATTTTGTGTGCTTTATGCTTCTTGGAGTAGAGGGTTTTCTGTAAATTTATGTGTACAATTCTGTTTCTCAGACTTAGTGCTATGATGCTTAGAATATCGATATGAATTTGTTTACTAGGAAACCAAGATCATCTGTTTATTTGGGCAGCTGGGGTGGGGAGTTGGTTGTATGAATAAAAACCTACCCGATCTTAGTTTTATATATACAGGTGGAAGTTGAGCAACTGGAAGGTTTAAAAGCTGATTCTGGGTATGAAAATCTTGATTGGCCTTCTCCCAATGACGAAATTCCATTCTGGAAGAGGGAATTCCCGTTGTGGGACCTTGCTTCAAGAGCTTCAGTTGGTGTGGAAAAGGATTCTGACCTTATGCACATTATTCATGTGACAGCTGAAATGGCACCCATAGCAAAAGTTGGGGGTCTAGGTGATGTCGTGACTGGACTTGCCCGTGCTTGTCTATTGCGTGGACATAAAGTTTTGGTTATGCTTCCTTTCTATGAGTGTATACCAAAGCACTATATCAGTGGTTTGGCTTTGATTAATACATTTAATTCTTATCACGATGGAAACTGGGTCCCTACTAATGCCTATCAAGGAGAAGTTTCACATATTCCTGTGATATTCATCGAACCAACTAACCACTTTTTCAAGGGACAGAACATATATGGAGGATCATACAATGAGCTGGAGGCATACTTGTTTTTTAGCCGTGCGTGCCTTGAGTGGATGCAGGTATTCTATTATAATGAATTTGGTTATGCTTTGACAATTGTAGAGCCAAATTTAAGGGTGTGTTGTGTGCATCAAACCAACTGTATAAGTATCTACCAGGGCGAATTTGCATGTCTGTAGGTGAATGTGAGCAGGAAAATCTAAGGCCTTGTGCCCTCAACTTGATTTCTTAATATGTACAAGTAATATATAACCCCCTTGATTAATTTAATTCCAGATTTTGGCCTCTGGGCATAGTCAGGACACTTTCTTCTTTGTGTTTTACTTTCCTCAACTTGATTGATTTCCATGTCCTTGATCATGAAATTCTTTTTCTTAGTGTTAAGTCAGACCTCGCTCTATTTCTTAATTTAATTGCTATCATGTAAAATTTGATCACTTCATCATCCTGTTGCAGGTAACTGGAAGACAACCTGATATTATTCATGTTCACGAATGGCAAACTGGTGCTTTACCTCTCCTTTACTGGGATATGTACCGGTATCTCTCAATCCAGGTATAATTAATAGCCCTTTTGTTTTATCCCGTCTCAGCCTTATGGAGCTGATATAGAAATTGCAGCACTACATTTAAATATCCTACTGTCTTCAATCTTTGGTAGAAACCAAGAGTTGTACTTACAATCCACAACATGGAGCATTATGGAGAGTGCAGGTACAGTACTAATTTCATGCACTTGTAACTTCTTGTCTTGTAACAAATGAAACTTGTTTATTTAATGGGCCCTATTGTGGGCTATTTATTTGTATTTCCATTCTTCCAATCCTTCTCTTCTCCTCAAGGAAGGTTAACGGATATAGACAAGCAAAGACAGATTCTGTTCAGAGACACCTTTCTCTTCTTTGCTTGACTTTATATTCATTTTTTATGATACAAGCTTATTGCCTGGCCAGTGGAGAATGGGGAAGTTGCAATGGAATACCATACAAGGAGTTGAGTTAGTAGAGCTCTAGATTCACTCCCTATTTCTTAACTATGTGAAGTTTCTAAAGGTAACAGAATTATGAAATAGAAAGAAAACGATACAGCAGACAATTTTAATCAATCTCCATGCCCAAGCTTCCAAAAACTTGCAAGGCACGATTGCAGCTTCTATAATCTATAACTGTTCTCATGTCTTGCTACTAATGATTTATGACGCAACAAGAAAACTATTCAGAATTCTTTCAGATGTGTATGATTTGGGAAATCTGATTCTTCTAAATATGTTTTGTAAGCCATCTTGTGTTGCCTAGGCCAATGGAGCTGGAAACTGGTGCCTCAGGGCCTGGGTTGGGATACTTGCTACTTATATAGTTAAAGTCGCAAATAGGGATTCACTTGCTTCTATCATGAACATGTTATGCTGATCATATTGAAAATTATTTTATAAACAAGAACAAGAAACACAGCAGTCCAATACTGTTCATTAAAGTCTTTTTATCATTTACCCATTTATCTTCATTGTTATTTATTGTGCTCGTAATTCAACTGCTGACCTAGTGGTTGGCATAGTAATGGACTGGGTTACCTTTATCAGTTTATGACAATTAAAGACCGATTGTTAAGCTGCGATCTCATCAAGTGCTGTTTCTTTTTTTTTTTTTCTTTTTTTTTTTTAATAATTTTTTTTAATAAAATTTTTATATATATTGAGGTGCCACCAGTATTCATTAACTTTTGGTAGGGTACTTTTGTGCAACTGTTGCCCTAAGTTTATAATGATCTCTCCTCCTTGTCTGCCATACTTTATATTGACAGCAAAGAGCAACTCAGCAAGTGTGGCCTTGATGGATCTGTGTATGCAACTGAAGACAAGGTTTGCTTATCAAACAAATATAAAAGCTTCAATAATTCCTTTGTAGGCATGTCATTATTTTGTATGAAAATGCATAATATTGAACGACATTCTTTTGCTATGGATTGCTATTTATGGATTGCTCTCATATGTTGAATATAATAGATGATCTGTTTCAGCTAAATATTTGAATTGCATTCACCTTCAAGAGGAGAAAATCCTCTATGAATGACTCACCTTGCCTCTAACATGGCAGGCAATTGATGAACGCACAATCGGACACAACCCTGAGAGGTTAAGTCTGCTTAAAGGTGGAATAGTCTTCAGCAATGCAGTAGTGTAAGTTCAGCCAAATTCATTTTTGATATTAAATTGGTTCATGTGCAAATAAAAGTAATATACGTAGACCTATGACTAGTTTTTTATTCTATTATGGTCTATGGATGTGGAACACTCCATAGTAAAAATTTTTACAAGCTAAGTAGAGTCAAAAAGGATTGGCCAAATAGGTGTGTAAAGTATTGATACATGTATATACACCTATATTTCCTATGCAAAAGAACCTTAGACATCCTCATGATATATGTTACCTGTATTCTTAAAGGTTTACTTGGTTTACTGACCTGGGTGTTCAACTTTCAGTATATGCACATCTGTATTTTGTTGTATGTATATGATAGTATGATACACAATTTCTTTTACATGTGTTAAGAGTCCCACATTGAAAAAAATAAGAGAGAATATTTGCCTTTATAAGGCCATGGGTTAGACTAGCTAATTGATTGGATTCAATCTTTTAGTGTGGTTTGGCCCATATGCATTATAGCCCAATTGAGTGACCCTGACCCAATCTTAAATTATAATGACATGCATGAGAAACTCTGAGTTGTCTATGATTGTTGAATAGAAGTAAATACCATGATGCTATATAATTATTCAAATACGATGCAGTTAGAAATTGTACTCCATGACCTGTGAAGAAATATGGTTGACTTAATGGCAGTACCTAGTTGCCAAATTGGAATGTATAGAAAAATGAGGCAACTTCAGTTAAGTTTGAATATCTTCCCCATCCACATAAAATGTACCAAATAAACACATTAAATAGTTTTCTGTTTCTTGTTCTTTAGTTGCATTCCTTTTGGGAACAAAAGATCTAGGCATCTAGCAGCTCAAAAATTTCTCAGATTGACATCAATGGGTGTCTTTAAGATTGTAATCAAATGAAGGATTCAAAGTTTGGCAGGTGTCTGACAAATAAAAAGAATTTATGTATGTATGTGTGTGTGTGTGTGTGTGTGTGTGTGTGTGTCTATATAGAAGAAGAAGAAGAATATTGTATTGATATTTGATGTATATTAAGGATTACATGTCACTCCTATTTATAAGTAGCTTCCCTAGCATTCATAAATCGTACACATATTTTCAATGTGTGAGGGCGCATCTCTCTTAATGGATATAAATGACTTCAATTTTTTTTTTTTTTAAACCATCTGTAGTTGCAATTTTAAGTTTGTAACTAATATGAATAAAACACTCACTTTTCTTTGATTAATATAAATAACAATTCATTGTAAAATCTGTGTTTTCAATTGTATCAAGACCTATTATCTTATTACAAATTGGACACTCTCAAGTAATTACTGGGCTTTATCAGTAAACATTAAGAGCATTGTTCTTGGATTAACATCAAGATGATATAAACAATTAATATGAGTAATAAATATTCCTTGTAAAATCTGTGTTTTCAACTTATTTAAGACCTATATTGCCATTACAAATCTAACATTACTTCTGCACTTCATTGGGAAAACAGTTAGAGAGCTGTTCTCCAAATTCAGTATTGGAGATTTTCTCCAGAAAATCAAGATGAACTGTTGACAAATATTCTTCTCTTCAAATGCTTTGTCTACTAGTGAAATCTTGTAGAGGTGATTGTCAACTATAGTTTGACAGACAAAAACCAGACTCATGTATATCTATGGACTTGGGTGGTACTCAGCAATGTTGCAAAAATTGCGCCTAGGCGCTAGGCGGTGGCTGACTGCCTAGAATTTCGGCAAAATCGCCGATCTAGGCGGTCGGCCACCTAGGTGGCTTAGGCGCCAACTAGGTCGCGGCGGTCATCTAGGCCGCTAGTTAGCTATTTTTTCGTGTTTTTTTTTTAAATTAGTTATTTTGCTCAAACTGATGGCATTTTTAGTGAAATAATCCTAAATTGTTCAAATTGGTCGCAAACCCAAAAAGAAAAATGTAATAAAAAAAAATTGAAATCAGGTATCTGATATTAATACTTTGTGAGTTGTGACTTTGTCTTGTGTTTTGATTCTTTAAATCTTTATACAATTTACAATTCCAGATGTTTTTAGGTTAATATTCAATATTTTAGTTCTAACTATTAAAGTATTAAATAGTTTATAATTACTAAGTCGTTAAATAAGAAATAAATAAATAAATAAAAAAAGACGCCCGAGGAGCGCCTAGCGATTTTTGCAACCTTAATAAATTTTATCCTCTCTTACCTATCATACCTAAAAATTGTAAAATAAAGAGATATGCTCCCGTTATTTGCTTTTAATTAGTTTACAGTGCATGCCATTGTCACTCTTTCTTAAAGAAAAAGTGAAACATTTTGTGCTCACCATGTGTGAAACTATGAAGTTTTGTCATGAGACAAATTGATATTTTTGTGCTAATCTAGACAAGTAATCAAAATTTATCATTGACATCATGCATCCCTATGTGAATAAAATAAACTTGATAGAAAAATAGTAAAAGAATGATTAGTTGCAAGAATCTTTATAGAGCATACATTTTAGTGCACTGTTTGACTCTACCATATAAGCATGACACTGCTTGGAATTCTTTTTTGGGTCATGTTTCAAATTTGATTGTATGTTCAATGTTAGGAATTTGCACCAAAATATTGTTGACTTACTCATCCCATGCATATAGACCTAGTGTATTACAATATTAGAGTTATTTGTGTGATTTTCTTCTACTTGTTATAAAAAGGAAGTTCTTTATTTTTCTTCTAATGTTCAGTACAGTCTCTCCAACATATCTCAAAGAAACACTTTGTTCTGGATGGCTTGCCAGCACTATGATAAGAAACCGTGATAAGTAAGTTCTTTGAAATCTCTCATACATTAATTTGTTTAGTTATAGATTTCAGAAATTTGGGGTTTATTGTCAATTGAAGCATCTGATAATGATCTGGTTTATTGTTTATGAAATCTGTATAACTATATACATGTTTTAATTGCCTATTCAACAGTCTGGAATTTTAACTTATATCCCAAAAGAATGTGACAGAAATTTTATGTAATAATGCAGGTATTCTGGCATTTTAAATGGAATAGATACTGCAATGTGGAACCCTGCAACTGATATTTATCTGCCTGCTAAATTTGATGGTAACTACTTCTTCATGTGCTAGTTTTTTTAGAATGCCATTTTTACTAATTATCATCCCCATTATATTCCATCAGATTCTATAAGATATTACTGTTATCAGGATGATCTATGAAAACTTTAATCTTATTGGTTATTCTTTCTTCATCCCTTTTTTTCTTAATCTAATTGACTTCCTTGGTTTTGAAAGCTCATAACATCATGGGGAAGAAGATATGCAAACTCTTTGTTCAAAGGGGGCTTGGTTTGGCTGTGAATGACTTGAGCTTGCATACATATTCTTCTCATCAAGTGCCTTTGGTTATATGCATTACTAGACTGGTTCGTCAAAAGGGTCTTCATTTGATAATTCAGGCAATAAAGCGGGTGGAGGAGTTAGTAAGTCTCTCTGCTCCTTATCCTCTCTGAAGAGGATACTCAGAATACCCTATGGGCACTAGCTCTTAAACTAGATGGTCTAACCCAAAAGATCATTTGATCTTAGCTATTTAAAGAAAAATGTGATTTCTTATTTCCGCTACATATGGAAATATGGGTCATATCGTGAAGTAAAAGATACAAAAACTTGTGTATATTTGTTTCACCTAGCCATGTTTTGTTGAAACTTTATAGAAAATAGTATATTGTCAAAAGTCAATTCTGGAATCTCTTTTTTCTACAGATAGGCAGACAGCAGTCTGCTACTGAAGGAAAAAGGGAAAAAAAAGTTGTGTAGTTCAACAAGCCCTCTATATGTGAAGAAGTTCTTATCAGATTTTGCCACTGAAGTTGGAATCTGCACTTTTTGTAGGGTGGGCAGATGGTTGTATTGGGGAAAGCTTCAGAAGGTCAAGTTGAAAGAGAATTTCAAGATCTTGCTAAATTGGTAATCCATTTTTACTAAATAAATTGTCTTGAAGTGCTCACATGATAATACTTTTGTGATTCATATGGGTCATATAGAAAGTGTAGTAATGTTGTGAAAGGAAGAAAATAGATTAATCAAGAAGTATAAGAGATCTAGATATTATCAATTTTATCTTGGGTGAGAGCCTTTACTAAACAAATCAGCAAATTATCGCATTTTGGGCCATCACACTCTTGTTTAACTAGTTGGACTGTATTCGTGACTTTTTAGTAAACTTAGCTCCCCATTCACCAAAAGTCAACCATATCCGATTGTTGTGCATTTTTGAAGTTATACTGATACAATATAGCCTGCAAACAGCCTTTCCTCTCAGAGGTCTAGAGATTTCAAATCATATTAGGGAAATGGTTTTTTTCCCCTTTAGTTGGACATGTTAGGACAACAGAATTACTACATTTGAATAGATTCTAATCGTTCTATATGCCGTCATATTTTAACTTTAGGATCCTGCACAGTGACAATTTATTTGTTTTGTAGCATGGCGTTGGTTCCAGCATCCGTATCCTTTTGATGTATAGGTAAACTATTCATGAAAGTTGGCCAGGATTTCCTATTTTCCTCATTGTTTAGTCTAGCCTCTTTCTGCTTAATTTTTTGGAAAAATTGCATTTTTGGTCCTCTAGTTATACTCGTGGTAGTGTGGTAAAGACTTAGTCCCTGAGTTATATGCGTGACCATCTTTAACACCTAAGTTATTTGAAGGACCAAATCAGCCACTTTATTAAGTGACAAATTGGTGGTGGAAATAGTTCCCGAGGGACTAAAATCGCCACTTCGTGAATAACTTAGGGGTTAAAGATGGTCACGCATATAACTCAGGGACTAAGTTTGTACCACGGGTATAACTGAAGGATCAAAATTGCAATTTTTCCTTTATTTTTTTTCACCAGTTTACTTTTCTTCATTGGATTAAGGCCTGAATCATATCTAGGTTTTTCAAACTGACCAAATTGTGTCCGTATAAGGCAGTTTAAGAAGAAAAAAATGATTTCTATGAAAAATTTAAATAAAGTAATCCAAATAAAAACATTTTCAAGACCAACAGGGAAAAAAAAAAAAAAAAAAAAAAAACCACACAACAATCTCATCCTCCTATAGTTGTCAAATTGGACTTGTCAGAACTCAGAATTTAAAAGTCTTTCCTAGCAATTTATTTCCCCAAGATTGATTGCTCTTTATCTAGAAGCTTTAGAACCAGAAACAAACTTAAGATTTGTACTACTGATGGTCTTGTAAATCTTGGTTTTTAATGCAATAGCAAGTTGCTTAGTTACTTTTTTCAAGTCATGGATTGTAACCGATCCAGCAGAGAATTTGCATTTCCCCTGTTTCAAATGTTAAATTTCACATAACTTTCATATCCTGCAACATTCTCACATGCTTGTGGGAGCTGCCCCATTTCTTCAGGTTGTACCACCTGATATAAGCAGTTTATAATCACAAGCTTAATGATTAAAGAAACTAGATTTGTTTGTATTTCAACAGAACTGGATGTGCCACAAATTTTAATGAAGTAATATACCCAGTATTCTGTTGAGCAAAGCACACTGATATTGGCTTAATTTCAATTTCAGATCAATACAAACAGGAATGTCATGTATTATAGATCTAAAGCGGATATTAGTGCAGACATACTCTACAAATGATTGCTCGAAATTATTGGAAGAAATTAATTCCATTGATTCAAAATTGAAGGGGTTACTAGCACAAGTTAATTGTTGCCTTTACTTGATTGCAAAGCAAGAAACATTAAATGGAATAGAATTGCAAGATAAAAATATGAAGTAAAATGATTCACAAGGCTTTATATATGTTTGCATTGAAATTTTAGTAGAAGTTGTTCCTTATACTGACTACTATTACTTTACGGTAATCCCTGTACTCTTTGTGGGTGAAGCAAAATTTGGCAATATAGTTGTGAATTTTTCTGAAAGTGTCTCTTTTATTTATTTTATTTATTAATGTGCAGTGAGGAACTGTCTCATATGCTTTATGCTGCTGCAGACATGGTCCTGGTTCCTTCAATATATGAACCATGTGGACTTGCTCAAATGATTGGAATGCGTTATGGAGCGGTATGTGCATTGTGCATCTTCTGTTGATAGTCAGAAATATTTTCTCAACTTTGCTAAGTGTTAAGAGTCCCACATTGAAAATATAAGAGAGGAAATATGGGTTTATAAGGTCATGGGTTAGACTAGTTAATTGATTTGGATTCAGTCTTTTAGTGTGGTTTGGCCCATCTGCATTATAGCCCAATTGAGTGACCCGGTCCTCCACTTGAGGGGATATGGGGTTAGATTAGACTAGCTTGTTGATTGGATTCACTCTTTTAGTGTGGTTGCCACTCAATTGAGTGACATTGGCTCAATCTTAGATTAGAACACTAAGTAAATGCATTTATTCACAAAAGGGAAGCTGCCCCAAGCTGGGAGCTAAGAGATCCATGAAATCCTCTATGCCCTTCTACTTAGTTCTTTGCAGTTTACACCAAAAAGATAATGCCCTCAAGCATCTGTATCTAGTTCTGTGTGTTAAGACTCTATTCCTTGAAAGCATTTTCAGCCTTAAATTGGTCTACATCATAATTACAGGAAAGTTTGATTGTTAGTGGTTGATTCTATGTAAGATAGAATCAGTGGTCCTCCAATTATATTTGCTCCTCCAAATTTTGGCTTATGTTATCTTATAGCTATTACAGTAATTCTTTCATAAACATAAGTAACTTTGAGTATGAATGTGAATTCAAACAAACGGGGCTTCTATTCTGGCTGTTTCAGATTCCCATAGTTAGGAAGACGGGTGGCCTTGCAGACACAGTTTTTGACATGGACAATGAGTCACACTCAGATATCGCAAATGGGTACTAAACAAGTTTATATTTACTGCCACTTTCTATTCTATAGAAAATTGATACCGCTTGATTGTGGCCTCATATAGTGAACTCAGTATCCTGAATAGGTTTAGCAGCATTAACTGCCATGGAAGTGTAGATGAATTGCTTATTATTTCTGCATCTTTAATTCTTTTCCTGTTATAACGTTTAGTTTGTAGGTTTATATGCTTTATCTATTAGTAGTTTAGTACTACTTTGGACAACTTTGCACAAGTTTTGAGGTTATTGAGAAATATGCTGTACGCTAAATGGAGAAAACAATTACAGCATAAGGTTTCAAAAAGCATGATTTAGCCCTGCATAAATCTGGATTGTATTCACAACCGTTTATGCTATTTCCTTATGAAACCAATTGACTAGTGATATTTTATCACGGGCAGCTTCTTCATTTTATGCTGATTAAGGAATTTTCTGTGAAAATCATAGTAATTATTTTATTATATATTTTTTTTCAAACACAGTTTCAACAAATACAATACTTACGTTTTGACTTGTATTTTCCTCACAGGTTTGTCTTTGAAGGAATTGATGAAGCATCCTTAAACTGGGCTTTAGAGCGTGCATTTTTACACTACAGAGAAAGTAAGTCGAGAGTAGTTTTAAGATTTCCCCCGTCCCCAAAACCAAAAGCATCTGCCCTCATCTTTGATTTACATATATGTATAAATAACACGAAGGAAAAAGCATCATTCATTTCTTATATCATTTGCCAGCTAATGTTTAATTTGCACTCATTATATGGAGCTAAATTACCAAATATGAGCATGTAGAAATTCATTACTTAACACTATCACTAATTAAAAATAATGATTTATTGGCGGTGATTTGACTGTACACGGCAAAAATACTAATGCCTTTTAGAAGATACATTTACGACTGGAATATTATTGTGGATACAAGATGCTAGTCAATGTATATAGATTAAAGGCATTGATCCTCATGGCTGAACTGTGTGATGTTAATTCAATATATATTATTGCGTATTTTCTTGCATTATTTTTACTCCATATTTTCTTTGCTATATGTAGAGCCAAGTGAATGGGACGCTACCGTGCAGAAGGTTATGCAAATTGACAACAGCTGGAATAATACAGCAGGGAAGTACATTGATGTCTACAATTCCATAAGAGTTAGAGCGTAATTATCACCAGAGAGAGCTGCATTGCATTCGATCGAAAACAGTGCTCATCTACCAGGCAGGAAATGATGAGATTTCAACCCCCTCTGCATTTCGTTTATATTTACAGTGTGTATATGAAAATACTTGGTTCCAAGGCTTTGGTGTGGTTTGTGTTTAGATGGATGTGAGTACATTGTTGGCTCTTTACCAATGTCACAAAACTGGTTTTGTTGAGTTGGAAAAATATGAATACCAAGTCTAGTCCTGGACATTGCAATTGTTATATTGTGGACCAAGGTCCACCATATTATGCTAGCTACTGGCAAATTATTTTGTGGACTCGAGTCCACCTTGTAAGGTGGACCCGGATTCAAAATACACAATTTACAAGGAATGTTCACAATTCAAACTGTAAATATTCAGTATATATATTGTAAATATTCAGTATGTAAATAGACATGGATTCATATTGTAAGGTGGACCTGGGTCCTTGGTTAATTACAAGTTACAAGTATATACACAATTTGATGAAAATATTTATAATTTGAATTTCATTTTGAATTAATTTCACTTCGTTGATGGTAAAATTTAGCAAATTATTTTGTGAACCCAGATCCAAAATACACAATTTACATACTATATGTTTACAATTCAAATTGTGAACATTCAATATATAAATTACGAACATTCAATATGTAAATGGACATGGACACAGATCTACCTTGCAAGGTGGACCTGAATCCATGGTATAACTCTTGGTAAAATTTGTGCCAACATTGACAAGGGCTAGAAAATTATTTGTCGAATACTAAAACTAAACAAAGTTAGTGTTAACTTTATACTTGTAGGTGATGTTAGATACCCCTCATTTCTTGCTTTAAAGTCATGTGCTGCAGCAGTTATTGATTTTTCATTGTCGATTTGGAATATTACAATTAAACACAAAACAGCACAAAGTATTGACCTTCACAGGGAAAAGAAAATTAGAGTACAATAGGTGAACATCAGGCACAACTGCACAAGTCTATGAACACTATATTGACTCTGCATTGCCAGACACCCCCTACTACCTCTAGGAAAAAGGAAAACCAAGATGGTGGATCCAATAAATGATAGGAAATTAGTATATTCCAAGAATTCCAGCAAGCTACCCTTTCCCAGGAATCTCAACCCAAAAGCTACTAATTTCATGAACTGGCAAATAAGAATGGGGGGCGAAAGGGAACAGATGGTTTTGGTCTAAGGTGAAAGAATACGATGTTGCTGTCAGCAGTCTAATTATAAGACGATACCATGGGTGCCAAACAAATAACGCCTAGCCAAGTTCTGAGTAGCTGAAGTTACTTCTATAATTTGGATATTCACAGGAGCGAGTTACTCCCGGTCTTTTTGGGGCAACTGTTTACTGCCTTCCAAGTGGAGGGTTTCAGCTAGGCTATCAGCCAGTTGATTTATTGGGTCAGCAGCAAGAGCCGGTGCAGTTTTTCCAGTTGAGATTGCTCGATGTTTTGCCTTCCTCTCCAACAGGGCTTTCTCCCGCTCATTGTAGAAAGTAAAATCATCTAGGATGGAGGTCTCAGCTTCATAATTCTTGAAAATTTTCAATATCTCTATCCCTTGTTCCAATTTTACCTGAAAAGACCAAATCAGAACTAAAAATGGAAAACGGATAAAAGATAACAGTAGAGCAGTTTGCAATGAGTCCTGTATGATAAAACCCCATCATCATCAGACAGGAATATCATTATGTGATTAAGATATAAAAATAAACAAAGTTTTGAAGACAGCCATCAATATTCTTAACAAGACATAGATTATTGACACTTGAAGAGTGTTGAAAAAATCGGAGAATAATGGTAATATGAAGAAATATTCTATTAAATTCATTCCAGGATGTTCTAGGAAGGCAGGGAGATTTGGCCTCAAATGTCAGTGAAATTTGCAAAAGAATATGAATATCAACTTAGATTTAACAATGCACTTTTAGTTGAATGGACTCTTCAGTCTTCACAGGATATGTATTTACTTTATAACGCCTAAAATCAACCTTCCTTAATCACAGAGTCAATTCATTTGACCAATTTAACAGATTTGTAAAGTTGAATGAAGAAATAGAATCCATATAATTGATCCTTCTTACTCCAGAATTAATGGTTACTGGTTAGTCAAGTAAAAGCTTCCAAACAACCATAATCCACGAAATGTACAAAAACAAGTTTTAAAAAAACCAAACACACATGAAACCACCATCTGGGTTCAGGCTACAACTGTCAAAATAATAAACTAACTATAGTTGAAATACCTAAATATTTGAACAATAGCAAGTCATAGCCAGTAATCAATCAAGAGAAGGGAAAATCCTGTGTACCTCCTGAGAGTCCCGACTGTGAGTGACTGGCTTATTGTCATTATTTTCCAGCACTATATGGCGAAACTGGCTGTTAGGTACATCTTTGATAATATGCCATTTAACGGGGAATTGTCCACTCCATCGGTCCTGTTGCCAGTACTCTGCATCATTGTCAAAGTCAACTGGTCCTAACATTTCAGCTACCCCACAGAATTGTCCACTTGCATTGACCTATAGATTGTTCAAAAAATGAAACAATTAAAGGGGGTAACACACACATGTATCAATAACAAAATTGCATCAAAAGGGGCCTATTTAATGATGATTGAATAAAATGTCAATAATAGCACTGATATGCATGAGTAGTTCAAAGAAAAATATAAATAATACTGGGGTGTGGATAGCCATAACAGACAAGGATTAAATTAAATTCCAAATACAATTCTGAAGTAAATTGTGGGGAAAAAAAAGGGATGAGGGGATGACAAATTGACAATAGGGACAGAGACAGGCACATCACTTGCAAACACTCAAACACGTACATAAAGGAGGTGCAGAATGTCAAATGACTGACTCTTGCACAACAGAAGGAAGTCCCTATCCTGAATTATGAGAAGAATCTATCCTTCTCCAACAAGTGAATTTCTTCTTTAAACTCATATGCTGTGTAAAGCCCAATATCATGCACTTTGGCATTAAATACAGGCAACAAAAACAATGACTCAAGAAACATACCGAGAAAAGGAGAAAGACCGGGCAACTGCTATTAAGCTCCTTTGCTTCTCGATAAGCAGCATCAAGTTTTCTGTTTCCAAGGGGTGTGCTGGACCAAACACTATATTTAATACTTTTGTGAACATTATCTTCACTGAAGGACTTGATGACAAAGAACTTAGCCTGCTCATAATCTACTACAAAGTCAGGGCGATTGAACTGGTCGAGCTGAAAACTGGGTGTTGAGTCAAGATCCTTATGAATTCCAGATGAAGGATTCTCTTCAGGAGAACTTTTGCTCTTTGGTTTTGAAGCCCTAGGTCCCCGATTCCGGTCACTTGACATACCAAGTGATTCAGTAGATATGTGGACTGAATCTTGCTCCCTTTGACGTCTACCACCTTTTCCAGTGGTAAAGTGATTCTGGTGTCCAGTTTCCCAAACAGAGCCACTGGCATAATTTGAACTTGGATAAGAGCCACCTTGAATATAGTGTCTGGCTGAGGAGCCTGGTGCTAATCCAAGACCCTGAAATGATGCCTGTTGTGATGTAAGTAATCAAGAAAGTTAATACATGTACTCCAATGTGTAAAATGTTTAAAATTCTAGCAATTAATGAGCAATTTAAAAAATAAAAATTAAAAAAGAAGGAAAAAACTGGAGCAAAAAGACTAGTAGTTTGGTAGGAAAATTATGATCAAGAGTCAAATGACTGGAAAAATAGAGAGCTCATACATATTTGATGCATTTGAGTTCCACAGGAAATTACCTATGTATTCATTGAAAAGGGAATCAACTCAAGGAACAATAAATAGTCAACAATTTTTTTGGGAAAGAAAATAGTCAAGAAATTCAATGTTATTATCTAAAGAAGAAGGTATCTAAAAATGAAAGCTTAATTCAGGGACACCTTACATCTACAAATTTGGTATAATCTTACAACTCACTTTAAGTCATAACAAACAATTGTGTAATAGCCAACCTGTGCAGCATTTTGCTCATATGACCCAAGTAGGCCAATTGGTTGTGGATATACTGCAGCTGAAGTCAAAGGAGACACATATCTGCCGCCAGAGTCCAGTGAATTGGGCCGATTTGTCAAAGGTTCTCCAGATCCAAAATCATTCTGGTATTTGTAGAAACCAAGGTTACTGTTTCCAGGAAGCTCTCCTCCACCAAAAGATCCAAAGGGCAAGTAGTAACCTGATCCCGTCCCATAAAGCATACTATCAACTAAACTTTCATGGCCACTACTTCCAGGTGCCATCAGCTCAGTCTGTGAAGCAGGAAGAGCTGAAGTAACATGTGGCAGTCCAGGTGAAATAGGTGGTGGATAGTAGGATGGAGATACTGGGACTTGGTGTGGAGAATATAGCTGACCATCTATCATTATGGGGGATAGAGGACCACCGATAGGGGAGAACTGTCCATATGCCATTTGGGCATCATAACCATAACTAGGGGGAAAAAAGAGTGATGGATTCCCATCATTGTACATTGCCTGGATACAATCAAATACAACAAAAATGAGCATCTCAGTAAGTAGTAACAATTCAAGGAAAATAAATACCTAAGATGAGAGAGTTGATTTAAACTCACAGGAGGTACAACATGCAAGTTGTTTGCATTCACTTCATTAGAGTGTTCAGCCCAATTTCCTGAGCCATTGTCATAACCTGAACCATAGCCAAAGTCAGAGTCAGTTAACAAGACCAAGGACTATTAATACTTATAGGACACAAGCATCAAGCTTTGCAATTATGTAATTTGAACAACAAAAAAAAAAAAAAAAAAAAAAAAATGAATAACCCAAATCTTTTATGTACTCTTGTCGAACAGAAATCAATCAAAATTTGCCACATTGAGTTAAAGCAGTACACCTGAGGCACGCTTAATAAATCATATAGTCAACCAACTTCAAGAAAATTTATTTATGAGGAGGACCTTTATCATATTCTGGAAAGTACAGAACAATGGATTAAGTAAACAATAGCTAAAAGGTACTAACCTCCATAATAAAAACCTTGCTCCAGTGGAGTATAAGAATTGGGCGGATGCATAGTAGAAAGAGCTGCACTTGTTTCAGAGCTAACAGATTGGTCTTTGGCATTTACTGGAACCACAGATATGGCTGCATCCGGAGAATGATTGGCAGAAACAATCCTTTCATCTTTGGGCGAAATAGGCTGATAATAGATTAAACAAGGAAGTACTAATGGAACACATTACCTATGCTAATTCAAAAGTACAAAAACAAAATGAAACACTGATTTATATAATGGAAAAATAGCAGCATACCTGTTCCGCTACAGCAGGCAGCTCAGTTCTCTCACCTGCATCAACATCAGAAGCCCATAGCTTATTAATGCATAATCAGGTATTCTGGTAATAAAAATCAAATGATACTTTGAAAAGGAACTCCACTTGTAAATTTCACACTCTCTCTAAGGAATGTCCCAAAATCAAACAAATTCAATAAATAGTCTTGGATCAGGGGTAATGCCAACAGGCTAGGATGAGGAAACAAAGAGAATGATGGAAATGGCAAAATGCTTGAGGTCAAAAGGAGGGAAGTAGAAATAGATCAGGTGTGAATGATAAGGATCTTAAGCAACTAACTTTTTTTTTTGAAGCAACTAACATAAATATATCAAATTAGTTAAAAGGATCCTTGCCAGTGATATACTTCCTCTAAGCAAAGGATATCTTCCCCTTCACCTCCATGAACCAAACAGTCTTATTTAGCCCAACTCTCATATAAATTAAAAACCACAACACTTTTTCCTCCCATCATACTGCTCTTTTTTCCTCTGTTTGAATCTAGAAGCAAGTATTGTACTGTGACCATTCTTAACTCCCATAAAAGTAAATGGAATTTGATGGTAAGTATCTGAATACATCAAAAGTTACTTCTTGGCACATATTTAACTATTTCAACTCTAGGGTAGATCGAACTCAGCACTGGTAACACAGCTAGAAGCAATTAATGATTAAGAAAACTCTTTCAAGTTTTCTTTTCCTTTATAGAAGTGAAATTATAATGTAGAATTTCAGATAGCACTGAACCAAATGTCAACTGAAGTGATCAAAATCATGACTTAAAGAGTACACTAAAACTAACCCCAAAGTTCTTACAATAATAACCCACCCAAAAGAACCAACACCATAAAAACACTCAATGCCAGTGTTGCCAGTTCCATCATTCCTTGCACAACTATTCATCTCTGAACTAACTGAGGGACACTTGGTGACCAAAAGTAACAAGATGCTCCATTCAAGTAGTGACTAGTGAGAGCATATAACAAGATCAGTCATCACCGTTATCAACTCTAGTAGGTTTTGTTTCCATAAGTTCCCTCAAACCACATTCGCTATACATACTGTATCAGAACTGCACACTCATAAGGTGCACCAGTACTGCTTATTTCCATCCAAAACCAGTGATGCATCAAGAACCTTAGAAGTTCCTTGACTCAAATTCCCAAGTGTAAATTAAGTGAAGGGTTATTTAGTACAAGTAACCAGCTCAGACATTTCTAGCTGTTTCACCATGATTACTAATTCATACAGCAATTGCAGATTGTTTTATGGAATACTTTAATACTGACATAATAAACAGTGCAGGCCTCACCAAAAAATACATTTGTTCCTTAAATTTTCTATCCACAGTTTGTATCTGATGCAACACATCAAAAATAAGAACACAAGGCCATAGCCAGGAGTTAACTAGCAAATTATACAATCAATTGGAATAACATTTAATAATTCAATTGAAAAGGTCCACAGAATTTGCTAAGTGGTTGTAACAAAGTAACAACTTCCACTGTGGTATTCAGTACCAAGCCGTGATCTTTAACTAGGTACATAGCCCTATAACCAGAACCACATCTCAACTTGAGAATTCAATACAATTGCAAGAAAGACACTAGAACTCGTGCCTTTCCTTACCCTAAACTTCCGAATTTGGTGCAAGCAATACTGTAAACAAGCAAAACGGATCCTTTTTTCTTTCTTTTTTACGAAAACCAATAGCCGGCAAACACAACTCAAAGAAAAGCTCCTAACGCAAAGTCAAAATTCAGTTGAATCGAATTGACCAAAAACCAAAGCGGTTAATGAGAAAGAATGTACACGAACCCGGAGAGGAGTTGGGAGCAAATCGATCAAAACCCTGCTGGTTGTTCTCCTCCATTAATCCAATTGAATCGAAAACGTCGACAGCAAACAAGCTCTAGAATTGAACCAAATCACTCTCTTTATTCACTCAGATGTAAATCCAACAGTATAATAATAATAACAACAGAGAGAATCTCTCCTCTGAGGTTTCCCCAATTGGAATCGAGGAGTGAGAATCCAAGGAAAGGATTAATTTGCTTCGCGGGAGGGTTTGAAAACAAAGAGAGGCAAGGGGGGTTTAGGGTCCACCATACGCCTCTATATATATATATATACATATATATGTACTACATACACATGTATGTACGTATATCTCTCTGCTTCTCTGTGTCCAAGTGCGTGTGTTTACAAACGCTTTTGGAAGCTTGTTTTTACCTTTTCGGTTTCTGTTTCTTATAAAAAATAAAAATAAAAAAAATCCTATGCAATCTAGCCTCCGAACTCACAAGTCAAACCAATTACGGAGTAAATGAATTTTGTTATTTTCACTTTGACCCCTGTATTTACGGAAACTTACGATGACCTCCCGGATTTAATAGGCCGACAGATTCTCATTTCTTTTCTTCTCAAGTCAAGTGCATGGGCCCAGGAGCATCAAATCCTTCCCTTTATATAAGAGGTAGTGGGTTCGAGTCTCAGTGGAGCACAATATTGATTCTTGTGCTGCATTGTAATAGAGTCAGTGCATGGATAGAACAATAAAATTAAAATTATACGGCAAACCTCAACCAATATTTTCTTTATTATCTCATTTTTTCAACATAATGATATTTGTGTCCCACTATCCCATGGTATAAAACTAATCCAATTAATTTTTAGTCCAGCCCTATTTGGCAGTGCTTAAGCAATTTATGCCCTTTCCACTTGAGCAAAGCCTTTTGGTAACTATCTCACTTTTCAAAATTACAATTATAGTTCTTTTTTTTTTTTAATTACAATTAGAGTTCTTTTTTTAAAATTTATAGGCGATAGTCTATTTTAAGTCATTTTTCATTAAAACACCATTTTTTATCATAGTATTATTGTGACATGACAATCTTTTGTCCTTTATCAATAAAACAATTTAAATATCGTTAAATATAATAACATCTCGATCTTCAATTATGGTTTTTTTTCAAAAACATAAACATAAAAAATACGCCGAGTAATAATTCAACCTACTTTGTATAAAAAAATAAAGATTGAAATATCTTTTATTTAAAGACATTTCAAAAAAAAATTTGATGGAGGGTTAAAAATGGTCCTGCCACAATAATATTATGACTAAATGAAGATGTTTTAATATATATAAAAATATTAAAAGTGAACTGTCACCTATAAATCTATAACAAAAATTGAAATTAACCCTTATAATTAAAAAGATTGCTATTTTTACCCTGTTTTTACATACTTTTTTATTTGAAATAAAACTATGAGGTATAGATTATTGTAAAAGAGACAAAACAGAGTCAGGGAGGACAGAGTCCCAATACAAAATGCTAGCCTGATGACGTGCCGCAGTAGCAAAAGTATGAGCAATAACATTCCCTGATCTAGGAACTTAAAACGATACGACAAAATAAAAAAGAGGCAATGGCACTCCTACATGCATCAATGTATAAACCAACATAAGAATAGAAGGTAGACTGCACCCTGCTTAACCCACTCCAGAGCTGAGAGCAATCTGTAGTTCACCGCCCTCCACGCTTGTAGTGTTGCTGCCGCCAACGCCACGACTCGTTTTGGAGCTGGTATAAAATTGTCCCATACAACATTGTTCCTTGCACGCCACACGTGATAGAGGATAGCTACATCCATGCAAATTTCATCTTCAGTCAAAGTGGTCAAAATATTTGTAAACCGCATAATAAAATTGTTGCCCATTATGTTTGAAAGGGGTAAGTGTGACTCATGCCAAACAAGTTGTGTAAAATCACATATAACGAGAGTATGCATTGTGTCTTCATGAACTAGTCCACACATAGGACATGCAGGATCCACCTCTACCCTCTTTAAAAGCAATTTTGTGGTCACCAAACCAAAACCAAGACCAAGAGGAGAAAATGGCGAGTTGGAAAATTGTGTAAACGAGACAATAGGTGCTGGAGAGAAACAATCCTTCTAATGCCTCTTCATTTCCCGGAAAATATTTGACACCTTTGGGGATATCTTTGGTAGGTACTTGAACAACTGAAAAGCCAAGACAAAGTTGAAGTTTGTGAGGAATGTAGCCATGAGATGATGCATTTTAATACGGTTGCACCAATAACAAGAAGAGCTAAATTGATAAGCAAAAGAGATCTCGATGAAAAACTCAAGTAGTCGCCTCAAGGCCTAAATCTTAACCACTACGCAGAGCTTCATCGAGATCTATTTTTTGAAGGTGCAGAACATACCCAAAGCTTCACACATGCATCGATGACAACTGGAAAAATGCAAACAAATATCGTTATGGCAGCCTGATCAACCTCAAACCCATAATGCTCCACGATTACCTCTGACAAAGTCTGCCAACCAGACTCAGAATGATACCTGAAAATTCCCGGACAAAAAAACTGATACAGTTAAGCTGAAATCAATTTATATCTCACTATTAAAATAAAAGATGCAAATATAACATCTATTTTCTAAACGGCCTCCAATATATAGATGAAGCTGGAATTAGTATAGATTGCAAAACCATAGCGCCAGAACTTTTCTAGAGCCTAGTTCAATGCTTTATGGACCAGAGTATAAATTCATTCATTAATGAATTTATAATAATTCAACCTCAGTAACAGACTCCATTAATGACATGCTGTCATGATAGATATTAGACAAGAAATGTTTACCCTAAAAATATATCTGTAATGAGAATAATGAGAAGGGCCTTCCCAGTGTCCGAGATATTATTTATTAATTTGTAACCTGTAAATTTGAGCAAAGACACCTGCAAAACATGTCAAAAAAGAATCAATGTGTCAAAAAGAAAGAAATATTAGTTCAGTTCACAATGTAAATTTAACTCATTTCCCATCTATATATCCTAGAGGAAAGGCACAAGGAAACAACTAATAACTCAAAGACACTAAAAGTACAAGTTAATGTCTGTATGTATCCAATCACAGCCAACAAGTTTACACATAGCAAGCAGGAGACAGTATCTCTCATTTTATCAGCATTGATCGCAACTTAATTGACATTATCATCAAGAAGTGAATAGACCAAAATGCTGACCTAATTATTGCTCTATCAATTTATTAAATCGAGAAAGAAATTACAGGGATGGTAGCTTACTTTGTTCTGATTGAAGTACAAAAGAATGAATAATGAGATGCCAAATACAGCATCCGACCATATATTAGCAAATGCTCGGCGATTTTCTAACCTCCGCTCATCCCGCATTTCTAACCTGCAGGAGCAACAGCCAAGATGTTAAAAAACATTGGCAATCAATGAACAGTTCATAGGCATTTAAAGGTCTAGCTCAAACATATTATGAGATTTTCTCAGCAAAATAACAGAGATAAACAAAAACGGTGGCAGGTCAGAGATACTAAGATGTGTAGGGAGCACTGCTAAATGTAATTAAAAGTTACCCCTTGAAGTATATTTATTTCATGTAAATAGTCTTGCAATGACCACTCTAAAACTTACGCTTTCTGATGAAGCTCCATGAAAAGCTCCTTTTCAGAAAGAGGTGGAGATTTACCAATCTCGACCTCAAGACGATATCGTGCTTGCTCAAGTTTTAGTTCCTTAATCATTTCACGCTTCTGGCTTGTTTTCACATCAAGCAACTCTGCTGCCAGTGGTACAATCTTCACATACCTTCCCCATAAATATTAACCATATATGAGAGTCAGTTTACAGAATGCTTGCATATGAATTTCGATCATAGTAGTAACCATCCAAAAATATTTTAAGAGGATTAGCAGTAGCAATAATCAATAAGCATTAGTAGCATGCCAATTCTGACAGTAATCATTAATATGCATTCTCAAGTACCAAGCTTATTTGATAAAGTATTGACAGATTATGTGGTATCATATTCTTGAAAAATCTTGGTTTTAAATGTAAAGAGTAGTGTTCTATTTTTGTCTCTAGTTACTATTTGGCTTGTTCATTATCTTGATGCATCTTACTGAAGCAAATATTCACATAGAACTATCTGTTGATTGCATTTTATGAAAATTATATATTAGAATATAAGAAAAGGAAAAGGAACATGCGGGGAATTAGCATTCAAGGTGAGTGGGCAACATTCAAATACATCCTTAAAGAAACATATGGCTGGAAAATAACAAAAGAGAGGTTCAAGAATAAGAACACATGTATGTAGCCATGTGGAAAAGATTCATTCTCCCTTGGTATCCCTTCCCCGACCAGTAAAACCCTTTGTCAAGCAAATTTGGAAGCAAAATATCTGAAATTCATAATTTTGTATGAATGCAATAAGAAAACGGTCACCTGTCCAGAAAAGGCATAAGAACATAGTCGTGAACTAAAAAATCCAAGGCCCATGGAATAATAATCAACACTGCCAAAAACTTAGCCTGCAACAAGAAAGGAAGTACATATCACACAAAATTTAGTGTCATCCTAGCTATGGTATGAGGAATAATACTTCATGTTTATAAATAAATAAAAACTTGTTAAAATTGAAAATAAAATTGTATCAAGGCAAATTGACCTACCATGCTATATGCAATAGCAAATTCAGGATCTTGTTCTACTGAGAAATGTGTAATATACAAAATTATGACAAATCGAAGGAATTATTTGTCATTGAAAATAAAAACAACAAATGGAATGTCTGAGAGAGCATCAGATGAACAGTTTTCCCAATTATGCTTTTTACTATCTGTTAAGTTACATAATAGACAAACTAACCTAGAGAAACTTATTTTGCAAATCCTTTTACTTTAGCAATATGATACTGTTTATAATATCATATCTAATGTTGTTGGATTGCTGTGAGCAGTGAGCCTATATATAAAGTAAGATTCTTTTTCTTTTTCTTTTTTTTTTCATTTCAAGGCACTCATAATCTTAGTGAAATGGATATTACAGAATTCCTAATCATGAGCATACAGCAGTATGGCCTCTTTAATCTGCTGCCATTCTTTTCTGTTACTAGTATAAGAATCTGGGTGACATGTGGATACCAATACAAATATCTGATTCCTATTCACATGGAGTAGTGTATTTAGGAAAGAAATATGTTTAATCATCCATGATACATTGAGTGTGAAAGTACTCTTATTTAAGATCACACGGCATACGAATAGTGATAACAACATGGAAGTACCAAGGTTGTTTACTCGGTAAGTCGAGGTTATAATTTTGACTCCTAGCAGGAGTGGCCTATTACTGACTTGGTAACCAAGGTTACAAGTTACGTTGGGACCGGCCTATTGACCTTCTTCGTTGAAGCCGGTGGTCAGCTATGGGCAGCCAGGTTGGCTCAAGAGGCAGGGTTTACCAATTACCATTGCACACCCCTACCAAATAGTGGTTGCAGGTTTCCTTGTCACTCAAAACACACACACAAAAAAGGAAGTAAAAGATTGAACACAACACCAAGAAAAATGCAGTTACCGAATTGAAGGAGGCATACTGAAATATGCGATCCTCATACAAAATGTCATCTTCTTCCCTGCCAAGCATCATATCCCTCATTGATTTAACCAATCCCCTCACAGGAATTAAGTCACTGAGATCCTCCCCCACAGCGCCCTCTTCGGGATTTCCAATGGAACCATTAGAGCTCCGTACCCAGGAAGAACCATTGCCAAGATCAATAGCAGTCGGGTCCACAAGCCAATCCTCCCACCTCCTATTCTCCTCGTTCCTAATATCCTCCTGCGCTTCCCTCAACTCTATAATGGCCTCCGCTCGTCTTTTCCACGCTTCAAACTTCTCATCCTCCGACACCTCCTCGCCGCCGCTCAATCCCTCCTCTATTTCCACCTCATCCAGCATTTCATCGTCCTTCAAACCAAACCAATTCCCTTCCTCGTCAAAGAACTTCTGCCACCAACTCTTCCTACCCCTGCTCTTCTTAGAATTCCTTTTCTTGACATGGGGAATTAACTTCCGGAACCTTCTCTTCCAACTCCGGCAATGGGTCAATTGGACCTCGGAACCACTGAGGAACAAATAGTTACCGGAAGTGGGTCGTTTCAGAGAGATGGGATTCGGGCAGAAGAGTATTGAAGTGCTCATTAAGAAGGCGTACACAGCTCCACATTTTTCAGCATCCTCATCAGTGCTTCACAACAAAATTCAAGAAATGCATGCCGTTGGAACAGTCGGCCATTTACTGCTAACCCACGAAACAGGACCAAATTTCGATTCAGTAGATTTTAGAGTGTGGGAGTTGGGTTCACGGTTTGAGACTTGAGTGCAGAATGGGGACAATTTTGGGTGGAAGCCAAAAGAGAAGAGTGGCGGAGTGGATAACGGTATAGATTCGATTCTGTTGGGATAAACCCTGTTCTTCAAATTACATCAGACATCCGTCAAATTATGGTTCATTGGTTCTCTTCTCTTTACAGAGTAATATGTTGTACAATTAAATACTCTAATTTATGTTTTCAAAAAAAAAAAACTCTAATTTATTAAAATTGGTCAAATAAATTCAATTTATCAATAACAACCTATTGAGTATTGACTATTTATTAACCATCGTTGACAACCATCCTTAAGAACAAAATTAGTAATCAACAATTGACGAACAATCGCCTATCGTATTTTTTGAAAGAGACAACCTCGGCTTCTCAATCTGCGACGGCTGCCATCCTTCTCCGTTAGAAAAGGCAAGCAACCGGCGACCATTCGAAGTCGCTGGTATTAATTCATAGAGCATCGTCATAGTTGTTGGAATTTAGTGGCCTATTATTATAGGTCATTGATCAGTTTTTTGACTTCAATGCACTAAAATAACATTTTTATGCACTTAATTGTAATTTTCAAATGTTCATGAGTCTAATTGATTTTTTATTTTTTTTTGAGTAAAGTTTAATGACTTAGTTTACCTTTTTCTTAAAATTTAGTAATAGTGCACTAAATTTGTTTGTACTAATTACTAAACGAGATTATCTTCAATTAATTATGAATTTTATTTCAAACACAAATAAGTAATAAAAACTCATTATCGTGGCAGCATTAACCACAATTAAATTTGTCACACTATTTGACCAATTTTAACTTTATGACCGATTAGTCTTTTTTGTTTGAGACATATATCTTAGGCAAGAGGGCTTTGATGATAAATTTAATGTAGTAATATTGTTACAAGCAAATGGAACAATAACCAAAATACTTTCACTACAACCTAAATGTGTTGTGATCTAACCGGATCCACCATCTTTTGTAACTAAACTACTATTAACCTTTTTTAATGGACTTTACATTTTATTTTCTCTCATAGAATCTTGGTGAGCATCTAGGCCAACCTTAAAACGTCACATTTTAGGCTAAAAAAATGATCCATGTTTCAAACTTTCATCAGAATCTACATCCACATATTGCAACATGCAATTAGAACCCGACTATATACCACATTGATCATTCACAATGTCATAATTGTCATGCTCAACATTCACGAGTTTTGCCCACTAACAACGTTTGCATTCACTTGATTTTTACTACCAATAATGCCACACATCTACAAGATAATGAAACTCACAATGCTCCAATCACTTTAGTATGTCCAGCACCAAGAACGACATCCGAATCTTAGCTATATGTGCCAAAATCACCAACAGCAGTTACTTCACCACTCTCATATCATTAAACATAATTTTGCACATAAACACCAATTTTCCTCATAAGTCATGGCTAGAAATCGTAAGCTGCCACCCATGTCCATGCTTAGAGCACTAAGAACAATAAGTTGAGATTTTTATTTTATTTTCACATTGTTGTCAAAACAATTTAGTCTAGATCACTATCACCATATGCATAAACCCAAAGCTCATATAAGAAAGGTTTGCTTAAATTAATTTATAGTTTAACCCTAACAACGACACTTGGACAGATGCCACAAATGATAGGGATGTCAAGTACAAATAACATTCCAACCAGTCAGTAGACATGTTCTGCACCTGCATCATCTATGTGATATGAGATTATAGCAATAATTTTTAAACTATAGAAAAAATTTAACTATTTAATTTGTCAATTTATTTATTTATTTTTATTTTTTTTACGTTCAATCACTCAATTGTACTTTCATGACTAGTTTCATGACCAATCTATTATTCTGTATTTTTTTTAATAAGAAAGAAGAAAAAAAAATGCATCCCCGGTCTGCGCGTATAAATAAAAGCAAGGCAGTCAAACTACGTCGTTTCTGTGCTCATAAGGACGTAAGCAGGTGCCGCCGTGAGGTGTGGAAGCCGGAGGGGTTTAACATTTAGCAGGGCGCTAAGCTAGGGTTTTAAGTGAACAGAAAAGATGAAGCCGGTGGTGGGGACGGTGGTGTCGAATAAGATGCAGAAGTCGGTGGTGGTGGCGGTGGACCGCCTCTTCCACAACAAGATCTACAACCGTTACGTCAAGCGCACTTCCAAGTTCATGGCGCACGACGAGAAGGACGAGTGTAACATCGGCGACCGCGTACGTACTTTTCTTTATATATAAAAGCTTCATCATATATATTACTGATTCAATGACTCGTTTTTTGGCACTTATTTTAACCAGTTTCCTGCTTATCTACTAATACACATTGAAATTGGCTCAAATTCGTAGTGTCATTGCCTATTTTCGAGTGACAAGATCGCCATTTGTTAAATTTTCCTTTTGTTGTGACAGTGTTAAATCAATGTTTTTTTTTTCCTTGAGTTTTTGGAAAATGATCGTGGCATTCGTAGTTGCATTATGTATTGTAGAAATGCCAAGTCTGCCTGTAAAAGAACTTTGGAAAGTAGATGACAAATATATTCTGGTCCATGAAAACTCTTAATTGCCACATTTGAGAAAACTCTTAATTGCCACAATCACATGCAAAACATAGATGATGGATTTTATATTCCTATTGTTTCATGTAATTGATTTTCTTGTAATAAGTTTATTAGGAGTTAGCATTGGAGATTATTTTGATTTGCATTGATATGATGTGGTTGCTTTGTTTATAAATTTGTTATTACTTTGTATCTTAGATGCCATTGATTTACGTCAACTATTTACTTTGCCTTTGTTCTGTGTAGTGTGCAAAAGTAATTGAGTTATTGAAGGACCAATCTAATCTCTGTTTCTTTTGTTTCATTTAACCATAGCAATAAGTTAAGCCCTTGTTTTCATTTGTGTTTTCAACAACCCCTAAATTCCTAATATCATACTTGATGCATCTATAAGTAGATGTTTTAGTCTATGAAAAAAGGTAACATCTTTACATGCAACTGCAACTTCAGGTCAAATTGGATCCTTCCAGACCATTGAGCAAGCATAAGCACTGGATTGTTTCTGAAATTTTGAAGAGAGCAAGAATCTACGTGCCTCCATCTGCTGAAACCTTGGCAAAGGCAAAGGCAAACATGAAGACTGAAGTATCTGCCAATGATGATTCAAAGAGAAAACCCGGTGTTTCAGCTCCATCTTCAACCTAAGGTCTGACTACAGCTTATTGTCTAATGTGTGTCATCCCAGGTTCTGATGCTCTGGACTCTGGCCCTCTAGTCAAACATGATTTTCCATTTGTATATTTGGTTTCTAGGTTAATGCCTCCCCTTTATGTCATTTTCTAGGAACTAATATGCTAGAATAATTCGTTTTTACTTGTTATCAGGCATTTTGCCAATCTGTATGGGTGTTTCTATGCTAGCTGACTCTTTAAATGTAGGACCAAATTTTCTGCTTAGTGTATGACGGTAAATGTCAATTGTGACAACTAGGTTTTGCATGGCCCCAAGGTAATTAGGAATTTCTATTTATTAGCTTTGTAGTAGTTTCTCTATATGGTCATACATCTTATTACTGCAGGGCAGACTGTTGACCAGTAGATTATTAGCCCAGAGTCTGGAAACACTAACCCTACATTATACAGGGTCGAAGCACACTGGGTTGGTCATATGGGGGTAACATTTATGATATGGCATAATCTTTTATTGTTATGTCATAAACAGATAAACTGGCATAGTTGATGAATAAGAAAGCTCTAACAAGCTAAAATCAAATTTGAGCCTGTTGATATCATTACCTTCCTGAAGCTGTGAACTAGATGAGTCTAATAGTGGTATGAAAGAGCTTATGCAGTTGATCTATTCAAATTTGACCCCTGTATAGCCTGTTGTAAGTTGTAGCCACAAGTTTGGTGCCTTATTTTCAGTAAAGTTACTCCATGATATTTGTCAAAAATAAGTATGAACTGGATGAATGTTGAAGCTTTGTATCCAGTGTATGCCATGAAGTTATGCCCTTATATTTCCACCAAAATGAAAATGTAATTGGTTTCCTGCCAATAAAGAGTGCTATCTCTTTCTCTATTTGAATATTTGATACTGCATCTGATGTGATCCCAATCATAAGAGAGAAAAAGTTGTTAAAGGATTAGATTACTGAATTGCATTGAAATTAGTAGGAGGTTGATAGTGCAGCTCTCTGAGATTTGTCATACACGATGAAATGGGAAACCTCTAAGCTGGTATGGTTTCTATTGTCTTGTTTGCCAGGTATATACAGCCAGGTAGCAAGGTGCCAAGGTCCAAAGAACCACACAATTGCATCAAGGATGGAAGAAAAGATCACAAAGCATCTCTTTTGAATATCAATAAAATCCAAACTTGTACTCCGGCGAATGCATTCTTTGTTACAAATTGTATTTCTAGATTCCAGTGCTGAAATTATAATTATGAAAAGTTGTTTCAGATATGTAGTTTAGTTTGGAATTTGGATAGTAAGATTTTGATGGCATTTTTTGGCCCATGTTTCATTTTTGTTTTTTCAAAGAGTTGCCCAAAATTTCTTACTAACATTTTTTTTTCCTTTTACTATTAGCTAATGAAAATGAAAGAGTTTTTCCTTGTGAAAAATAACATTTTTTAAAAGTATAATTATAATCTGATTTATTCTTTCATTTGTTTGTACCCTCATAGGAAATATGGCAATAGTGCAAGACCACCCGCAACAATGTTAACATGCTAATACATTCCTGCACTACATGTAGGGAATATGAACTAAGGCTTATATTGAGACATAACAGTGTTCCACCAAGGCCGCTGCAACCAGAGATTGCGTGGGGGAATCGTATCTGAAAGGTATCAAAATAGCATTAGAAATTAGGCGAGTTGCTTTGACCAGTTAAAAGGCTCCCAATCCCGTTGCAAGTTGCCAATCCCGTGCAAAACTTGCAACAGCTTGCTTCTACCTCTCGACAGTTTCATGTTTCCTATGGGAATGCATATCTTCAGCTGGCAACTTTAGCATACCTCTTATCACATTGAGACCAAAACTGTTTCTGAAATCTTTTTCATCATCAATTACATGGACAAACCCCCCATGTAGACCAAATTCAACATGGAAGTATGGAAAATCTTTGGGGATTGAAGCCCGCAATCCTTTAATACTTGTATCTATGAGCTTCTTTGCATTATGCTGACTCCATCCATCTTCAGCTTCATCAATTGGTGTATTCTGAAGACTATCAATGGCAAATTACTTATCTAACACAATGAATATATGCACTAGTGAACTTACTTATCTAACACAATGTATTTTTCATGGCCAATGCCACGCTTCTGTCAAGCATCAACGGAGAACAAACTTCTTGATGCCTTTGGGGCATGAATAATTGAATACACTAGTGAGTCCAATTAGCAACACCTAACTATTTTTATTTTTTATAATTATAATTGATGATACATTACCGCGTTGAACATTAGTAGATGATAGATTCCTTGATGCTCTTGAACTCCTTGAAGCACACTAGCCACTTCAATAATCTTTTACCAAATAGTCATTTTCAAAATTATTGAAACATGAACCACTCTCATCGCCATGACTGCCCTCTCAGACGGGGCCTTATCTTTGAATTAGTAGACTTGCATTTGGGCTTCTATACTGCATTAATTTGTAGGCATTGCATAAATGTTTGGTAATCTTTAAATCATGAGTTTCAAATAATATTATATTAAGATTGTAAAGTTATAAATCACGAATATCGAATGAGTGTCTTAATAAATCAAATAATTTTTACTTTATTTTGTATTCTTTTTTAAGTAGCCTTATACATTTAAAGAAAATATTTACTTTACTACAAGTATAATAAATTGTACTCTAAATACTCCGTATAATCACTACATATAAATAAACAATAAATATAATATAATATATTAAATTAAATATTAAAAAAACACTGTAATAATAATATAAAGAATATATAATTTATGAATAAAAGGAAGATTAAAATTCAAAGAATATAAAATTCATGGCAATAGCCAATAGCATGTAGAATGTAGTTGGACACGTCATTAGAACTCAATAGTTTCGGACTAATTGACTAGTTGTTCGAATTTCAAGAGATTTTACGTCAAATGGCAAACGAGAAATATATTTAAAGGCTCAATAATTGACGTTAAGTGCAAAGAGTAGAGGTCAAATCAGTATTTTAGCAAATTAATATTCAGGGTTGGGGTTTTTATTTTTTGCACCAAATAAGAAACAGTCGTTGCTCGTCTTCTTCAGTCTCTCCATACCCTCTCGGGCTCCCCTGTCGCACTGCAGAAGAGTCTGATTCTAAATCCGAATTGAAGTTCCGATTTGGGCGTAGAATTTACTATTGGTTTATTTGAGCTCGCGATAGATCTGCCGCCAAGATGTTTCGCTCTTTCTCAAGTCGTCGCTTCTCTCTCGTGTTCCTCATCATTCTGGTCAGCGAAGTTATCCATTGAAAAAAACAATTTATTTATAGTCGACCGGAAATTCATCAATTTTTGCCATTGTTTGATATTTTAATTATTTCATTTTAACTTAGTTTCATTTCCTCGTTTTACTTTGCATGTTTGATTTTGCCGTTTAAGATAATTTCTTCAGGCAATTCATATTGCGTAGTTTTTGGTCTCTTTAAGTTTATTGGCTTTAAGAATTGAATTCTGCTTTAGGTTGTATTTGGCAGGACTTAATAGTTTTTCTCTCAATGAGATCAATACATAAATTTATCTATTAACATTTGAACGTAGAATGGATTATGCATAGTCTTTTAAACACCAAAATGCAGAAAAGAAGAGCAAGAGGATGTACTTAGGGTGATGCTCCTTTGATCCTTAGGATGCATACTCTTGCTGTCACACCAAGCTGGCCTCCTTAAATTTCACCATCCAAGCAATTGCTAAACTGAGTGGAAGTGTGCCACTTTGTTTTTATATTATATTATAACATTTTTTTAAAAATAAAAGTTGAGTTGTTTTCCTGGATATTGGTTTACAAAGGACCTAAAGAAGACCTTGGAGTTTTAGGAGATTGATTTTTCTTTTTCTTTCTGGAAAAATAACTTTTAGGTCATTGAATAGGTTTAGTTATTGAGCAGATCCATGTATTTAGGTTGAAATCCTAGTGTTAGTTTTCTTTTTAATTTCCTTGCCAACGGTAATGGATCTATTAGGTTACAGGTTGAATGTTCTTGGCATTTGCAATTTGTGTAATTTGTTTGGGTTTCTGTGCTTATTGTGAGAAATTTAAACCAATTTTTTCATATGTTCACAGTTGTTAAAGTTATGTTTGGGACTTTATTATTTCAGTTACTTGGTGATGGTTCATATGGTTCTTCAGTTGGAAGTCGGAAATCCGGGAGTTCTGTGTTTTCTTTGTTTAACCTCAAAGACAAGAGTAGATTCTGGAGTGAATCTGTTATCCGTACTGGTGAGTATGTAAACTCATTTTTCTGCTTATTTAACTTGCTAACAGAATCGTTTATTAACTATATTTGATCTGTGACAATGTCATTGTATGCATGCAGATCTGAATGATTTGGAATCTTCTGGGCCAGATAAAATGGACATTCTCAATTATACCAAGGCAGGTACTTGTGTGTCCCCAGGGCTATGCTTTACCAAGTCCATAAGCTAATCTTAAAGTTTGTTGTTGTTGTTTTTTTTTTGGGGCCTTTCCATATAGATATATTTTCAATTACAACTATCATTCAAAGGAATTGTTCTGTTTAATTGACTTTTTTGGGGGTAAATGTAAAGGGAATTGGCAAACACCGGAGACTATAATCTCATTGCATGATGGATGAATAAGATGCCAAAAAAGTGTGTTCAGGAGATTCATAGACTATGCTATTTCCTAATTCATGTTCTCCTGGTTTTTGTGTGTGTATGTGTGTGGAAAGCGTGGGCTTAATTTGTTATTGATTTTTTTTTTTAATTTTTTTTTTGCCTAGAAAGATCCAACAACATTTCTCAGTTTGTTATTCCTTTGGGATGCTCAGCTATACTTTACCATCTTGCTGAGAACAATAACGTTTTTGTCTATATTAATCTCATTCTTCAACATTTGGTCAGTCTTCATAGATCAAATGTTGATTCTCCCCCATGAATATGAATAATAAAATGATGCTGAGGTAGGAATCAAGTGGGTCAGTGTGTGTTTTATACTTTTCAAGATGAGACCAAATTGATGTAGGACGATATGACGAGGACACCTGATTTTATAAAGTGTTGTGGTTGGAAAAATATGGAATTGTAAGGTTATACTAGGGCTTAAGCATTGGAGGTGGATGGATAGCAATTTGTAACATAAATAGATAACAAGGAAGAAAAAAAGAAATGAAAGGCTCTTCAGGGGCTGATGAACATGGAATTAAGAACAAAATCAAGTAATTTTGAATTTCAAGATGCAATACAAGAAATAAAGATGCTATTGCAATCACACCTAAACTTCCCATGACATTTCACTGTGGGCTTGCCTCAGCAACCAGTCTAAGAATATTAACTTCATCCTTTACATCAAGGCAAGCATCATTGGTTAATAGTCATAATTGACTGAAGGGTATGAACTTAGAAGTGTTAAATTAGTCCTTTAAAAAAAAGTGTTAAATTAGGATTTATATACTCTAAGATCTTGTCTTACTAAATAAGGACTATAAAACCTATTTTGCATACTAAAAACTATTCCAAAACTCAAATTACCTAAGAAGACTTTTAAGATGTGAGAGATTGACTCTCTTCCAGAATCTCTGCAAAATACCATTGTTTTTGAATACTAAAGGTTGATTTCTTTGTGGTATTTCACATGCTGCGTAGCATGCACACATAGATTCAAGTAAGTTTATACTCAAACTCTGTGTCTTGGAGAGTTCAATAATAGTCATGTTTCTCTGTCTTCATTCTTATGCTGAATTATGAACAATGAAGAATCATGATCTCTGATACACCTGCATTTCACATTCATGTTTTTTGAATGAAATGCACTTCTTGTGGGGTGGCTCTTTTAAAAGTAACTTTTTTTTTTTTGCATATTTTATATAAAACAGTAAAACCATGTGAAGTATAGTTTGTTGTTGGACACAACTGTTAATAGTAAAGCTCTATCTCTCTTGTGTGCAGGTAGTATTGCAAATTATTTGAAGCTTTTGGAAATTGACTCCATATACCTTCCAATCCCTGTGAATTTCATTTTCATAGGATTTGAAGGAAAGGGTAACCTAGGTATTAACTCATATTCTTCATCAATTTCGGCTGAGCATTTTTTTCCAGCCTTATATAATCTTATTTAAAATTAGTTATGTATTTTATATGACATGGACTCTGTTCCTTCTGCTGCTCTAGAGTTCAAGCTACAACCTGAGGAAATGGAGCGTTGGTTCACAAAAATTGATCACATATTTGATCATACAAGGATTCCACAGATAGGAGAAGTCCTTACACCATTTTACAAGATTAGTATTGATAAAGAACAACGACATCATCTTCCCTTAATCAGCCATTTAAGTTACAAGTATTGATGTTTCTCTCTAGTATAATTTTCTTAATGTCAATGACTCAATGTACATCCTTGTAGTTGACAGTATTCACTATGAGATTCTGTTAATACAAACATGCATGTGCAGTTTCTCAGTTCATGCCATCCAGATGGGAGAAAAAGTCACATCCATCTTTGAACGTGCCATTGATGTCTTTGGGCGTAAAGATGATGTGTTAAATACCAGGTGCATATTATTTTCCAGTAACACACTATTTTGTGTGGGTGCTTTGGGTATTCTTATGTGTTTCCTTGCACCACCTCTTTTTTGAAGGGACGATGGAGACAATCTTTGGCAAGTAGATGTGGACATGATGGAAGTTGTTTTTAATAGCCTTGTGGAGTATCTCCAATTAGAAGATGCCTACAACATTTTCATTTTGAACCCCAAGCGCGCTGAAAAGAGAGTTAAATATGGCTACCGGTTTGTATTTGGAATAGTTGGTCCATTGATTTTTCTCTTCCAATTTACTTTCCTTAGGCCAAAAGATTTCCTCCTTTATGTTGGCTAAAAATATCATTCTCAGAATGTATTCAGAGTCCAGTCACACTGAGGTGACTTAATCTTATTATTCATATATAAGTATATAACTAGCCAAATTGGATTTATTTACTGTGACTTAGTAGTTTATTATAAGTATCTGCAGAAAAATTGATGTTTCAGATCAGAAAAATGCAGAAAACAGATGTTCAGAACATGAATGAAAAGTTTCTGATCTATACAAGATATTTCTTCTCTACCTTATTTCAGATATACACACTAATATATATACACACAAGAGACATACTAAAACTACACTGCTCTAGGTAACCAGTACACTGCACTGCTCAAGAAGTCTGCCCAAGAAGTCAAAGATGTGGACTGCCCAAGGCAGACTTATTTAATATTTCAACACTCCCCCTCAAGCTGAGTTGTATATATTATACAAACCCAGCT
The DNA here is from genome assembly GCF_003576645.1 of Ipomoea triloba. NCBI lineage: Eukaryota > Viridiplantae > Streptophyta > Magnoliopsida > Solanales > Convolvulaceae > Ipomoea > Ipomoea triloba. The sequence goes on along the minus strand of NC_044916.1, from coordinate 33,274,658 downwards.
TGGAATTGAATTCTTCAAATCTTGTCCTAGGTAGAGCCTTTGTGAATATGTCAGCAATCTGTTTCTGTGTAGGAATGTAGTTGAGTTCAATGGTTCTTGAATTCATCTTCTCATAAATGAAATGTCTGTCTATTTCAACGTGCTTTGTTCTATCGTGATGAACTGGGTTCTTAGCAATGCTGATGGCAGCTTGACTATCACTGTGCATTTTGAAGGATCTAGGAACCTCAATTTTCAACTCATTCAACAACCTTTTAATCCACATCCCTTCACATATACCTAATGCCAGTGCACGATATTCTGATTCAGCACTGCTCTGAGAGACCACTGACTGTTTTTTGCTACGCCAAGTGACCAGATTTCCCCATACATAGGTACAGTAACCACTAACTGATCGTCTATCAGTCAACTCTTCAGCCCAACTAGAATCCGTGTAGACTTCTAGGTCTCGATTGTCATGTTTTCTGAAGTGTAACCCAAGACCTGGTGTCATTTTGAGGTACCTCAGAATACGATAAACTGCTTCCAAATGCTCCTCATTGGGGTTGTGCATATGTTGACTTACAATACTAACAGGGAAAGCAATATCTGGCCTAGTATGGGAGAGATAAATTAGTTTTCCCACTAATCTTTGATAACTCCCCCTCTCCACTGGAGTTGGTTCCCCACTCCGGTTTGTCTTTAAGTTAGGATCCATTGGAGTATCTGCTGGCTTACTCCCAAGCATTCCAGTCTCATTTAGAAGATCTAAGATATACTTCCTTTGAGATACAACAATCCCTTCTTTAGATCGAGCTACCTCCATTCCAAGAAAGTATTTGAGAGATCCTAAATCTTTGATCTCAAATTCTGATGCAAGAAATTTCTTGAGATTTGAAATCTCACTTGAATCATCTCCAGTTAGGATTATGTCATCCACATAGACAATAAGAATCGCTAATTTTCCTGTTGAAGAGAATTTCACAAACAAGGTATGATCAGCTTGGCACTGGGTGTATCCAATTTTTACAATTGACTTTGCAAACCTATCAAACCATGCCCGAGGTGATTGTTTCAAGCCATAGAGAGCCTTTTTTAGTTTGCATACCAATCGTCCGCTAGAGCTCTTCTCAAAACCTGGTGGAATTTCCATATAGACTTCTTCTTCCAATTCTCCATTTAAGAATGCATTTTTTACATCCAATTGATATAAAGGCCAATCACAATTTACTGCAAGTGATAACAAAACTCTTACTGTATTGAGTTTGGCAACAGGCGCAAAGGTCTCCTGATAGTCAACACCATATGATTGAGTGAACCCCTTAGCAACCAACCGAGCCTTGAATCTATTGATGCTCCCATTTGGATTGTACTTGATAGTGAAAATCCACTTACATCCAACTGCATGTTTTCCTTGAGGTAAGTCAACAAGAACCCATGTGCCATTTTTCTCAAGAGCATTGATTTCCTCATCGATAGCAACCTTCCATTTGGGATCTCTTAGTGCCTCATAGATGTTTGTGGGAATCTGGACAAGATCAAGAAAAGAGACAAAAGCTCGATACATAGGAGTTAATTTCCCATAGGCAACATACCTTTCTATAGGATGACTAGTGCATGTTCTAGTACCTTTTCGATGAGCAATAGGCAAATCAAGATTATCAATGGTAGTAGGTACAAACTCATTGGTCATGGGGTCCTTACCTTCATGATTTTCAAGGTCAAGTGAGCTCGGATGTGTGCTTGAACAGTCATTGCTTTGTATGTTGGCCTCTATATTTTTAAATTTTCTCCTTCTATAAACACGAAGTTCTTTGTTTCTTTCTTCAAGTGGTGCTTGAGGAGGTGAATTTGGTAGAGTGTTTTCTGAGGATGGGTGGTTGATTAGAGGTGAAGGTGGGTTGACGGTAGGGAGAGAAGATGGTGGTTGACAGACCATGTTTTCTGGAGTCACATCTGATTGAAAAGGTAAAGGAAAACCAGATGATGGAGGTGATAAATTTGGTTGTGTTAGAGTGGTTTGATGCTGGTATGATGGGACATTAGGGAAAAAAGAGGTAGCCTGGTTGTCCTGAAGTGTTTCCCAGAGTTGGTATTCCCTCGAATTCTCCCCCTGAATACCAGATTTGGGAAAGAATGATTGGTGTTCAAAAAAGGTGACATCAACAGTATGATAAACTCTTTTTGTGGATGGGGAGTAACATTTGTACCCCTTTCGAGTACTAGAGTACCCAATGAAGATGCATTTGTGTGATTTGGGGTCAATTTTTGTTCTTTTGTGATCATAGATATGGACAAACGCAGTACAACCAAAGATTTTAAGTGGCAATTCTGAAGAAAAAACTGAGAGATGAGGGAATGCCTGTAGGAACAGAGTTCGTGGTGTTTTGAACTTTAAAACACGATTAGGCATACGGTTTATGAGATAAGTGGCAGTAAGAACAGCTTCCCCCCAAAAATGTTTAGGCACATGATTTGAAAACATGATGGATCGAGATACTTCAAGGAGGTGCCTATTTTTTCTTTCAGCCACCCCATTTTGTTGAGGGGTGTCGACACAGGAACTGATATGGACAATCCCTTGATCTAACAAGTATGAACCAAGAATTGAGTTGAAATATTCTTTCCCATTATCAGTTTTCAAGACTTGAACTTTTTGTTTGAACTGATTTTGAATCATGGAATGAAAAACTTTAAAGATTGATGCAGTTTCAGATTTTTCTTTCATGAGGAATGTCCATGTGAGTCTAGTGTGGTCATCAATAAAGGATACAAACCATCTAGAACCATTAACATTTTTCACCCTTGAAGGTCCCCAAATGTCACTATGAATTAATGAAAATGGTTGAGAAGGTTTGTAAGGGTTACTTGGATAAATGCTTCGAGTATGTTTTGCGAGTTGACATACTTCGCAATGAAAAAGGTTGGGCTTTTTACTGGTAAATAAACTAGGAAACAATTTTTCAAGATAAATAAAATTTGGATGTCCAAGACGAAAATGCCACAACATAACTAGATCCTTATTGGAAACAGAAACAGAATTGAAACCAGAATTTAAAGCATAACTTGACTTGGGAACTTGTTTATTTTCAGGAGTGTTTTTGAGAATATAGAGGCCACCACAAACTTCAGCACTGCCAATCACCTTCCCCGAGCCCACTGCCTGAAATTCACAAAGATTAGGATAGAATTTAGTTACACAATTCATGTCCCTAGTGAGCTTGCTGATGGAGAGAAGGTTGCAATTTAATTTAGGGACAAAGAGAACGGATGATAGGAGAAGTTCATTAGATAGTTTGACAGATCCTGTTCCCATCACTTTGGAGAGGGATCCATCAGCAATTCTGACCATGTTGGGATTAAGACATGGTTTGAATGTATGAAAGACCTTTAAATCACCTGACATATGGTCCGATGCCCCAGAGTCCACAATCCAAGGACTTGCGTTATTGAAATTTGCAGCAAATGCGTGAGAGGTGGTACCTTGATGACTTGTCATACCAATATTTGCTTCGGCTGAAGGTGGAATTGGTTTTTGTGCAGCAGATAGCTGCCCAAAAATTTTCTGCAGTGCCTCAAGTTGNTTTTGGTCTGATGCGGTTCATACTGCATGTTTTCTTATCAATCGGATGCCTTCGTCTGTCCTTCAAGGTCAAATCCCTTATTCTCTTGTATATCCGACAGAACCCCTTTTTCATCTCCCTCCAAAAATATTTGGGTGTACTTGTTTTGTCCAGGATGTTCGTCCTCAGGTTGGGAAACTTGATCCGAAATCACTTAAGTGTATATTCCTGGGGTACTCACGTACTCAAAAGGGATATAGATGTTATTCACCTGACTTAGGGCGGTATGTAGTGTCAGCTGATGTTACTTTCTTTGAAAACATGGTGTTTTCTAGGGGTGTTGGGTCATATGAATGTGAGTCTAATCTAGAAAATGACTTCCTTACATACACGATTACCATACCAACCGAGTCTGTTTCTAGGCCCCCTGTCGCACATGTTTATACTCGACGGCCGAGAACTGAAGTGGCATCGCTCGAACCACAAGAGACTACTTCTTCCTTACCAGAATCTTCGTCAAATGATCAGAGTCTTCCCATTGCCCTTCGTAAAGGTAAACGTAGTTGTCAACACCCTATTTCCTCTTTTGTGTCTTATAATCATTTGCCAATGTCATCCCGCACATTTGTATCAC
>NC_044916.1:33263947-33267213 GCF_003576645.1 Ipomoea triloba | reverse complement strand
GGGACATTAGGGAAAAAAGAGGTAGCCTGGTTGTCCTGAAGTGTTTCCCAGAGTTGGTATTCCCTCGAATTCTCCCCCTGAATACCAGATTTGGGGAAGAATGATTGGTGTTCAAAAAAGGTGACATCAGAGTATGATAAACTCTTTTTGTGGATGGGGAGTAACATTTGTACCCCTTTCGAGTACTAGAGTACCCAATGAAGATGCATTTGTGTGATTTGGGGTCAAGTTTTGTTCTTTTGTGATCATAGATATGGACAAACGCAGTACAACCAAAGATTTTAAGTGGCAATTCTGAAGAAAAAACTGAGTGATGAGGGAATGCTTGTAGGAACAGAGTTCGTGGTGTTTTGAACTTTAAAACACGACTAGGCATACGGTTTATGAGATAAGTGGCAGTAAGAACAGCTTCCCCCCAAAAATGTTTAGGCACATGATTTGAAAACATGATGGATCGAGATACTTCAAGGAGGTGCCTATTTTTTCTTTCAGCCACCCCATTTTGTTGAGGGGTGTCGACACAGGAACTGATATGGACAATCCCTTGATCTAACAAGTATGAACCAAGAATTGAGTTGAAATATTCTTTCCCATTATCAGTTTTCAAGACTTGAACTTTTTGTTTGAACTGATTTTGAATCATGGAATGAAAAACTTTAAAGATTGATGCAGTTTCAGATTTTTCTTTCATGAGGAATGTCCATGTGAGTCTAGTGTGGTCATCAATAAAGGATACAAACCATCTAGAACCATTAACATTTTTCACCCTTGAAGGTCCCCAAATGTCACTATGAATTAGTGAAAATGGAAGATGAAAATGGTTGAGAAGGTTTGTAAGGGTTACTTGGATAAATGCTTCGAGTATGTTTTGCGAGTTGACATACTTCGCAATGAAAAAGGTTGGGCTTTTTACTGGTAAATAAACTAGGAAACAATTTTTCAAGATAAATAAAATTTGGATGTCCAAGACGAAAATGCCACAACATAACTAGATCCTTATTGGAAACAGAAACAGAATTGAAACCAGAATTTAAAGCATAACTTGACTTGGGAACTTGTTTATTTTCAGGAGTGTTTTTGAGAATATAGAGGCCACCACAAACTTCAGCACTGCCAATCACCTTCCCCGAGCCCACTGCCTGAAATTCACAAAGATTAGGATAGAATTTAGTTACACAATTCATGTCCCTAGTGAGCTTGCTGATGGAGAGAAGGTTGCAATTTAATTTAGGGACAAAGAGAACGGATGATAGGAGAAGTTCATTAGATAGTTTGACAGATCCTGTTCCCATCACTTTGGAGAGGGATCCATCAGCAATTCTGACCATGTTGGGATTAAGACATGGTTTGAATGTATGAAAGACCTTTAAATCACCTGACATATGGTCCGATGCCCCAGAGTCCACAATCCAAGGACTTGCGTTATTGAAATTTGCAGCAAATGCGTGAGAGGTGGTACCTTGATGACTTGTCATACCAATATTTGCTTCGGCTGAAGGTGGAATTGGTTTTTGTGCAGCAGATAGCTGCCCAAAAATTTTCTGCAGTGCCTCAAGTTGAATGTTTGTGAAAGGATGGGCTCCATTGAGTGATGCTTCAGATGTTGCAGCCACATTAGCACGGGCTTGATCAGTACGGTGTTTAGGTTTCCAATCAGCAGGTTTGCCGTGAATTTTCCAGCAAGTTTCACGAAAATGTCCAGCCTTTTTGCAGTGTTCACACCATGGTCTGCCCCCCTTCCGAGGCCTACTATCATGAGAGGAAGTATGAGTGAGCATTGCAGAAATTTCAGAGTGTGAAGTTGTGTCAGCCATCATCAATTTTTGTCTGCTTTCTTCCCTTCTAACTTCAGAAAAAACTTTACGAATGGGAGGGAAAGGTCTGATGCTCATGATTCTCCCCCTGACTTGATCTAGGTCCTTGTTTAAACCTAGTAAAAATCTGAAGGTTCTCTTTTGCTCCACAATATTCTTGTAGAGTGTAGAATCAGCAGGACACGTCCAAGAATATACCTCAAACATATCAAGGTGTTGCCAGTACCTTGTTATGGTATTGTAATATTGTGTGACATCGGAATCCCCTTGCTTTAACTCAAAGAGTTTGGTTTCTATTTCAAACAATTCTGAAGTATTTTCAGAACTGGAATAGGTGTCACGAGCTCCATCCCAAATTTCTTTGGCTGTATGATAGAGGAGAAAGTTTTCTCCAATCCCAGGAAGCATGGAGTTGATTAGCCAAGACATCACCATATGGTTTTCAGATTTCCATTGGCGATAGGTGGCATCAGTTTCCTCAGGTTTTAGGACTTCACCAGTGAGATATTCATCTTTACCTCGGCCAGAAACATACATAAGAACTGATTGTGACCATTGAAGGTAGTTGTGGCCATTGAGTTTATGACAAGTGATTGGGAGAGGAGAGTTATCGAGGGCTTGAGGAAGGTTGGGATGATTTGTGACAGTTGAGTGAGAAGGAATTGGGTGTGATGATTTGAATGAATCATTCGAAGGTGAGGAATCTGCTGGAGGTGAGGAATCTGCTGGAAGGATTTCATCAACTTTAGACATGGCTGGTGTAAATTTTGGTGAGGGATGATAAAAGAAATTATGCTGGAGAGAGATTTGGTGAGGGATGATAGAGAAGAGTCAGGATTTTAAAGCAAGGGCTCTGATACCATGCAGAAAAATTGATGTTTCAGATCAGAAGGCTCTGATACCATGCAGAAAAATTGATGTTTCAGATCAGAAAAATGCAGAAAACTGCAGAAAAATTGATGTTTCAGATCAGAAAAATGCAGAAAACAGATGTTCAGAACATGAATGAAAAGTTTCTGATCTATACAAGATATTTCTTCTCTACCTTATTTCAGATATACACACTAATATATATACACACAAGAGACATACTAAAACTACACTGCTCTAGGTAACCAGTACACTGCACTGCTCAAGAAGTCTGCCCAAGAAGTCAAAGATGTGGACTGCCCAAGGCAGACTGCCCAAGGCAGACTTATTTAATATTTCAACAGTATCAAAACTTTGTTTTGTTTTTTAAAACATTTTGATCCAAATTGATAAAAACCAAGTATTGATGTAATATATACTTATGAGATGCAACTGAACTTTCCTAATGATTGAGATCTGAGCTGAGCAAGCAGTTCTGGCCTCTTGATCCTGGATAAAAGATCTTAGAACCATGCTAGGTTAAGGGGTCTAAAACCTGCACATGCATACATGATTTCTATGAAGTTTTTTTTTTTTTTTTTT